>NW_026865529.1:0-60093 GCF_026571515.1 Ruditapes philippinarum | reverse complement strand
TGCAAACATGTCGGTGCCCGTTAACGCGATAACATGACATAACGAAATGGCAGGAATCAGCAACCATTATCCTCGACATCACTAGAGAAAATATGCTTAACGATTAAAAATATTTTCTGCAGAATCAAACTTTTTATTGATTATTTACCAATTTATAGTGAAGTATGTACATTGCATATCAATACAGCTGTAAACCTTAGTTTTAAATAATAACATAGCACGGAAATAGTATAAATGACATTACAAATCAGGCAGTAGCTTGTTTTTTTTATGCCGGCTCGCCGTTTTACGTTAGGATTTTACTGAAAAACAACCTTAAACTCCGAATCCATCCAAAAATTTAATCGAAGCTTGGCTTCCAGCTTTCTACATAATTTATCTATCAGGGCTAGGATCCAAAACTATTTAGCCAATCTAATTTAATCTTACATAGCGTCAAAAAACCTTCAATTTTCACGCCATTTTTAAAAAGCAGCAAGTCCTTTTTTCCGGTCATTTTATCCTTTATCGGTATTTATTGTATATATTTACTGGCCGGGGTCCGGGAGGCCCGGACTGGCCGGGATCCGGGATTGTATAAGATATAGAGGAAAATCTAATAAACTATATTTGTGTTGATTATTGTTGTAATGAAGGGACATTAAACATTAAGTTTTTTTATTGTATGTAAGTACGTTAAATTAATCAAACTTAGGATAAAAATTTACTTAGAGGTATTTATTAACAAACTGAAGATGCGGAAATCCCAATACTTATAATTATATGCCTAATTAATTGGATAAATCAAAGACTACATTCTTGAATTGGTCAAATCCCGGGATCCCTTTATGTTTTAATGCAATCCAAGCTTTTCTGAAAACTATATTCTTGAACTGGCCAATTCCTGGGATCTCTTTATATTTTAATACGATCCCGGCTTTTCTGAAAACTGTATTCTTGAACTGGTCAATTCCCAGGATCCCTATATGTTTTAATAGGACCCCGGCTTATTTGAAAAACATCTTAGACGGGTCAAAATCCGGGATCCCTATATTTTTGTTAATAGTATCCCGGCTTTTCTGACAACTTGTGTTTACTTTAGGACTTGTGTCTGTCACTCATTCCAATACTAAATAACATATTACAACTTAACTTCGTATAAAGAGACATCTTTATGAATTCTACCTATCTAAGATTTTTTTTTTGGTCAAGGTCAACAGGCCATACAGTAAATGTGCATAGACATAGGGACTTCATTCTATCTGTTTTTTGGTCAAGGTCAACAGGCCATACAGTAAATGTGCATAGACATAGGGACTTCATTCTATCTGTTTACATGCATCTTCATATATACTCATATTCCTCTGTGTTAAACTTTGAGAACTGGCTTCCATAACTTTTTTCACTTTTATTTTGATGTTCGCTGAAGTCTCTTCAGCTAAGACTTCAGCTAACAGAACTATCATTTTTACATTTAAACGCAACCCTTGAAAAAAATTAAGAAGCGAGTCGCTACTAGCTTTTTTAAAAGCTAACCTTGTTAACATGTTTACGGTAGAATCCACATAGGACTTCTTATATTAATCAAAGGTATATCTATGAAGGGTCATTCAAATATCTAAAAAAAATTATCATCTTATGATGTACTTTGGTCAAATTATAAGAAATTGTTCCAGATTGAGATGTTTTTTTTCTACTTACTTGAACGCATATATTTGGTGTACATATATCAAAAACATAAATATATTAACTTGGTAAATGTGACTTATTAATTTTACTTTTCTGGTAATCCTCGTAAATTTTTTTTTACTTTATAATTATCAGGTTGTTTGGACGGACCAGTGGAGCACACTGTTGACACTCGATGACCGTCGAATAATTGATGATGCTAGAATCAGTATCGAAAGACCATCTGCAGTAGATTGGAACTTGAGGATTGTAAACACAATGTCTTACGATGAAGGGCAATATGCATGTTTGGTCAATACAAATCCTGTTAAGCAAACAACAGTTTTCTTAACAGTACAACATACGAATTTATAATGATAGTAATTCAACGGCAGAACAAATCTGGCGGTATTTTTGAACAGATAAGAAACCACCCTTACAAGACCGACAGTGAGCAGAAACAACTGGTCTGTAAAGAAAACACTTCAAGATCAAACTTAATTAACAATGAAAACACTGACATAACCACTGAATTATTGTTGAAACTTTTCCAAAGAGTATTATTACACGTTCTACACAAAATATTGAGTAAATCTGTAAATCATTCCCTATCTTATGCATATTATTTATATCGTCAAAAAAAAAAAAAAAAAAAAAAAAAAAAAAAAAAAACAACAACAACAAAAAAACAAAGAACATTGTATTATAAAAGGAAACTATCAGTTATCCAGGTCATATGTATCAAAGTAATTAGATAATAATAAAAATATTGTGACAGCAGTACTTGGTTCAAATATTGTATTTGTCTTGTAGATGTATTCAAAATTAAGGCCATGGTATATAGCTATACGGCACTGTTCCAACTTTAGGTATTCAATAGACAATTTCAATTAAATTCGAATTTAAGTTCTCACCCGTTGATGACGTCATTGGGGATACAGCGTACATTACCGATACGAGATTGGTAGAATCTATCAATGGGTTGGATAGAGGATAGGGAAATCAGAGCTCTATGGTAAGCGTTTCCAATGGGAAACGATACTTATAATTAAAGTGGTAAAGATATAAAGTATAAGAACTGCTTAAAATATTATAGAACTGTCCATATTATTTTTATCAATTGAATGATACAGATGTATATTCCAAAGGATATTTATAGAATTTTTCATGAGTTACATGGGCTATTGATTTTTTATGATGTAGAATACAAAAATTGATTACAGTTTTGGCAACAAATATAGTTTCTATTACTTTAACCTGTATGCACATGTCACTTTGATGTAAGTTTCAATGCTAGATCATTGTTATCATCTGCGTACGGTGTTCCGTTTGGACAATCGTGATTTTTTATTTAGTCTGTACCCGGGATGCACGATGGTACAATGGTGAAAACGCGATTATGAAAACGCGATATAACATCGGGTTTTTCACCAAGGTACCATCGCGATTTCATCATCTAACATTGTGTTTTCACCACCGTACCATTTCATCGTGTCATCGTAGAATCGCGTTTTCACCATCGTACCATCGTGCATCGCGGGTAAGGACGAAATAAAAATCACTATTATTGTCCACACGGAACACCGTACATGACACATTGTGTTTTACCACGCAGTTTAATCATACTTACTAGAACTTGCTAATTACAACGTACCCGCTAGCTATTAGCTATTTCAAAAATATAAGTATTCCTTAATTTCAAAAAAACGGCGCCATATATTTCTTCATATAAATATGATATTTCACAGGGTTGGAACCCCATATGGATCTCAAAATTGAGCATCGGTAGAATATATATGCGAATTTCCGCTGATCCAGATGTGCGTTATAACTCGTTATGTGATGGAGAAAATAGGTCAATCACAGGGCAAGTTTTAAACATTTATATAAAATTCAAAGCTTTTTTTTTAAAAGAAAATCGAAATGTGATTACACTCTCCTGACTTTCCTCTATATTTGCCTAATGTGTTCACATGGATGTTTGTTGTAAACTGCTTTTGGCCCGGAATCTTTAAAAAGAGAGGGGTAATTATTACCTTACAATAGGTCTATAAAGAATTCTGGTGAAATTTTGGACATATTGAAAATTAAGAACTATCAAGCTTCAACTAAAAGCACAAACGATTTTTTTCCCTTTATACTACACTGCCACATAATTTGATTAATGACTGACTAATTTCCCTTATTTAGAAAACTTTTGCACGAGAAAAAGTTACCTTTCTTGCATTTAACTCTCGAAAAGCCTTCTTTACAAACTGTATACTATGTAGACATGTTACGAAGTCTTTTCTTTGAGACAATAATAATGTCAGGTTTGGTAATACCCTATTTAAACAAATCGTAGGAATTCCTATGGGAACTAATTGTGCATCCCTGGTCGCCCATTTGTTTTTGTATTGCTATGATAGAGACTTTATGTTGAGTCTCTCTGAAAATTCACGAGATATTATATTAGCATTTAATAACACTTCCAGTTATCTTGATGACATTTTTAATTTAGATAATTCTTATTTTGATCAAATGGTGTATAATATTCATCCCAATGAACTACAACTTAATAAAACGATTTCTTGAAATTTTAGTACATCATTTTTGGATCTTTAAATTACTTCCAAAAACAATTCTATTCACACGAAAATCTATGATAAAAGAGATAACTTTGATAATTATAGTAAATTATATTTATATGGAGACGTACCACATGCAACATCTTACGGGGTATATGTATCTCAGTTAAGATTCGCTAGAGCTTGTATCACGAGCGAAATATTTTCATTACTAGCAAGGTACTCGCTATTATAAATTAAGTAAATATTAAAAAAAAATTACAGTCGTAACTTTGATTTAATCTCAAAATTCAATAGTGATTTAAAACACTTTTGCGACAAGGGATTAATTAGGCAGTCTGATGTTTATGGGGATGTTATGTACACATTTCGAAACATCTTGTGTCATTGTAATTTTTCTGTTATCTTTACTAAAAATTAAAAGAGGTTATGTTATGACCCTACTATTTTAAGACAAACCGCATGCTTAGTGTTCAACCCTTTTATAGTTGGACGCTTACCTTTTCCTCTTGACGGACTAAGTGGAAGACTCTATGATGGACATTTCTTAAAGCCCTTTGGAACTGAATTGCCTTAATATTCGTTTTCATCATTGCTTCGTCGTGCCCTTGTAGGTGATGTTCTTGTTGCTCTGTCTTCCTTTAAGACATTGTTATAATCATTGGGTTTTCTTGTAAATGTTTCTACATGATATTTTCGGTGTTGTATTTATTTCACCTTTTGTAACCATAACAACTGTTAGAATTTCACTTGGTGGGGATTTATTTTATTTACACCATCTCGTTTATAAGAACAAGGTGGGGCTAAGACTGGAGTATGGTGCCACACTCCCCAGCTGCTGACAGTTCCAAGGCGGCGCCCCTCTATGTTTCTCAGATGTATGTTTTTATCATTTTAGCGATCAACCTGTCCGTGCTCTGTCTTGTGCCCTGTCCTGTGTTTGTTTGGAGTCCGCCTTGGCTCCTTGCCACTGGGTCTTGTTGCTGGGTCGTATGGGGGTTGCGTTCATTCAACGCCGCCTTTCCTTGTTGATCTTGTTTATCATATATTATTTGTAGTTTCGTGACACATTTTTCATATCCCCTTCCCCGATGCCCTTTTACTTTGTGGGCCTATTAATCAATCAAGGATTATTTTACAATGGTTTACCCTGCCTAATGACGTCATTTATACTCAGAGAAAGTATCCAATTTGCTCGCAAATCAGGCTCTTAAATGTACGTGTGTTTTATGGACGGATACAGTTTGACACAAAGGCATGGTGTATAAACATATTTTTGAAACTTGTATCGATGAAACTAATTTTTAGCTTTCAATGCAATGTTTACACACATGACAAGCTGTATACGATATCAAGGTGAACACTCCGACTGGTTTAATGTTCTTCAAGGCACAAGGCTAGGGGAATGAAGTTCACCAATTTTGTATCTTCTGTACATTAATGGCCTCTTGAATGCATTAGAACAAAGTGAATATAGAATTTGTGTGTATGACACGAGGCTTAGTTTACCTACTGTTACTGATGACATGCTCTTTATATTATTTTCAGTTCAGTATCTTAAACAAATACTTGATATTAGTAAAAATTACTCCAAACTTATGAGGTATAGTTATAACGCTGATAAATGGGCTGTAGTCGTCTTGTTATGTGCACCATTAACCGGTTTAAACTCCCCAGCTGTAATTGTGCTGCTGACCGTTCCAAGGCGGCATCTGTGTTCCTCAGATGTATGTATATGATGTTTCATACTGTTTTGGTGACACTTTTGCTTGTGTCCCTTGTTGTTTTCTCGTCTATGGTAAGTATATTCCCCTTGGCCCTTAGTCTTATCGCTTTAATTTACCCTCCCCCTTCCCCGGGCTCCTTCCCCTGTGCCTTTTGACTTTTTGGGCCAATTATTCAAACATTTATTTGTTTTCTTTGAATTCCTTATCAGTTACAAATTATTTATCATTTTAGTGATTAGCCTGTCCGTGCTGTGCCTTGTGCCCTGCCTGGTCCGCATGGACTCCATGCCACTAGCTCTAATTGCTGGGTCGTGTACAGGTTGCGTTCATTGAACGACGCCTTTCTTTGTTGATCTTGATAGTCATATCTAATGAGCGGAGTACGGTTAGTTCGAACAACAGGACGTTTTTATCTTGGTAATAGTGTTGTAAGTGAAACTAATTCTTATGTTCATTTAGGGGTGAAAACTGATCATTTTCTGACGAATTAGGATGCCGTTGATAGTGCTTGGGACATACCTGAATATAGTCCATAGTAGGCAGTCGCCACAAGGTTTGAATCCCATTTCTTCCAAAGTTTTCTATAATTCGACAGTTATTCCAAAGGTCTTATATGGCTGTGAATTATGATCCTAATTGTCTGCAACAGATGCACTACGTCTTGAGCAGTCTCATCGTGTTTGTGTTAAACACATGCAGTCCTTTCCAATAAGAATGCCAACGGCTTTTTGTATTGAGTACGTTAGATGTTATAACACTACAGTCTTCCGTCAACTAAAGAAGCTACATTTCCTAAGTCAGCTCTGTAGACACCAAACACTTTCTTGGCAAAGAATATATTCAATAATAGACTGTTTCACTACTTAAATTTTGATAGTCAAACACAAGGGTATATTCCTGACATTTATTGTATTCTTCGGAAACATGGTTTGAGTGATGTTATTGATTAATATGTAACAGACGGTAGATTTTCACCAAAATCTTCATGGAAACGAATATTACATGAATATGTAATCGAACCGAAGAAGAAAAGACTTGGATAGTGCAGTTACAGTGCAGTTTCAAGTGTAAACACCAATATTACCAATGGGGTATAACCCTTGCACATTATGGAGAAAGTCAAGGAATATCCCTCGATTACTGTCCCTTTGCAAAAAAAAAACGCATTTACATAATATCGTGCTTTGTCTCTAAAAATATGTCTAGAAATGTGACAAATGTAATTGTTTATATGAAGACTTTGTGCAACATCAAATATGTTACTGTCCTAAGAACCTAGACACGCGTGAAAAGGTATGGGGAGCTGTTATTGAAAATCTCGGATACAACAAATACATCTCATTTATACAGTTATCACCGTCAGATCAGCTTGGCTTAGTTCTCGAAAAAAAATCCAATTTTGTTTTAAAATGGCTAGTGTGTGAATTGTTTTGACTTTAATACAGACATGTACTACATGAATTATGGAGCGTGAAATTTAGTGCATATATAACTGATAGAATTGAATTATTGACCTGTTTTATAGTGTTGCAGATAGCTTACTCAAGTGTTTTCTTGTTATGTCTAAGTTGTTACAAGCTATTGATAAAAATACTGGTACAGAGAGTAAGCAAATTATTTAACGTATAGGCCATTTTGCATACTATTGATTCCTGAAATGTATCTTAATTTCGTTTTCGACAAGATCATTTAACTGAAGACCAGTCTGTTTCATTGGTCATTATAATAGTGAACTTAATGTTTTACTTGTTTTGGATTGAATTATTTTTATGCTAAAATACTATATTAAGGCTTTAAAATCGAATGGTTTATATAGTAATGTTTGTTTATGCACTATTCAAAGAAGTAAAATGTATGCTGTTTATACATATGTACATGTATATATAGTTGATATGACAATGTATTTCATTATAATTATGTTTTGCTCTCCAAATATGAACAAAATAAATATGTAAAGTCAATTATCGACAGTAACTGTTTATCTTCGAATTACGCTCAGAGGTTATTATGTGTTATACGAGTCGATATGACTTAATATTTTATAAAATAAATTAAAGGTACTCTATGGCGCCAATGGTCCATGCCAAATACTTATACAGGTGTATTGTACTAATGGGTGTAATAATTTGAACTAATTTAAATGAAGTAAGTGACTTTTTTCTTCCTCAAACTTCATTTTAACCGTTATCGACAAATGTGACAATATAGGAGCTCCCATGTGTGTACGTTTGAAAACGCCACTGACTTCCAAACATAGCAGTAATCAATGTTTTAGTATATCTTTTTATGGATGATGTTATTCAAGCTCGACATGGGACAATGTGTCTATATCGAATATTATATATTTTTCTGAAAAGATCTGATTCCATACTTGTAAAATGTCATGGCAGAACACTAATATAGGTTAATTCCGAATTAACGGCGTTCGAAAATCATTTGAAAGAATCTTATTTTCAAATAAGACTGAACATCATGATACGATAAGCAGACATCTCAGTGTTCAGAACTTCTCCTTCTTATTTTATAGATGTTTGCTTACATACTCATGTATGATAATGTATGAGCCCTAATAACAGAACAAAATGAAGAAGGGGGGGGGGGTAAAATGTTTTGAGGTAAACACCCTACAAAAATGTCAAAAGAGAAATTAATTTAAAAGAGTCTGTTCAAGATGACAGTAGCTTACAAACAAGCAACTTTTGATACACAATAATTATATTCAACCTTTGCTGGCATATGATATTGACTAACTGTAAAAAACAGAAGCTCATTTAAAATAAATTTGTTTCTTAAGAATATATTTTTTACATAAAGTTCGAGGTAGATCTTTGACTTAAGGGTTTATGAGTAATTCCAATTCTTTCACTGTTTTACATATACATTTCTCCCCAATTCTGAGAAAGACTGCACAGAAAATTAAAATCATTCCTACTAGCTGTATAGTATACAAAATTGAATTAGGTCCATACAAATCGTAAAGTGTTCCACTGATCCATATAAAACTCAAATCGCCAAAGCTCCCCCCTAACCGTATTATCATTAAGCACAGTCCACTTACTTCAAAGAAAGTATTTGTATATGCAATACCGCTGGGATATAGAGGTGATATCAAGAATCCTTCAAACGCTGTACAATACCATAACAGCGAAGGACGTAGAGACGCGTACATATTTAACATTGACGATGACATAAGGTGCATAAACACTTGAAATAAAAAGAGCTTTCTAATTGGCACATAACTGGAAAGCACTGATCCCACAAGTCTTCCAATCGTAAGTCCCAGCCAAAAGGTCATATTTAGATAGGACGCTTCTGACTTTGAAAACCTAAAAACTGTGACACTAAAAGATCGAACAAACTGTCCAAACATCTCCATACCACCTACCAGAGTAAAATAATATAGAAACAAAACAGTCAGGATATAAACACCATAACAAAACTGTCCATTAGAATATGTAGCAGGATTAATCATTTCTTTGAATGTTAATTTCTTGGATGAAGTCTCTGGTGAAGTTTTAACTCTTTTGTATCCTTTACAAAAGTAACGGTCAAAATGGAAACGGTAAAATACCAGAGACAGTAGTATTGTTCCAATTCCTATAGCAATATATACAATATGCACTCGTGTTTCTTTAATAACATTGAAATCTTCGCTGTTCTTGTTGGGGATTATCTGTTTTGGAAATTGTACGACAGCAAGAAATGGATTAACAACAAGCGGAACCAGTAACGCACCGATCCCATACCCAACGTGAAGTAACTGAAGAGTGACCGCCGTGTTTTGTGGCCACAGTATTATAACAGACCGAACACCAGCTGTAAAGTAAAACAAAAATCATAATATGACGCAAATTAGTAATCATGTGTTTAATTTAGAAAACAATGAAAAGAACTGATCAGAAATTGAAATTGACAGTTTCGTACTCTTCTGCATTACGCAATATGTATTTAAAGAAGATACCAATATATAAAGCCTATGAGCGTGTCTGGTCAGACTACATTGGTTTGTTGTATAGGTGTTAAATATTCATTAATACATGTACATATATATAGTTATGCATAATTCTATATCCTGTATATTGTGTAAATCGATAATTGAAAAATAAATATATAATGTAATAGAAAATATAAATAAAATGGCATTGAAAACGGTTCCAAATTAAAATCAAAAATGAAAAACATAAAAAAATGAATTTTCGATTTTATGGTGTACATGCATGCATATATAAATATGTATGGCATTATTTTCACTTACCAATTCCTACTATGCTATTACACATACCAAGGATTAAATAATGAAACCAGAGTGTGTTAATCGTGTACGTGTACGGTACAAGTATAATAGCCAATCCTGCTATTGTCTCTGATAGGGCTATTAATAAATCTAGGGAATTGCTAAATTTGTCCACTAAAAATCCACCAATCAAAGCGCCGAAGAACCCACCAGCACCACGCCCACTGACTGATCTAGAAACCTCCTCGTATGTTGCACTAAATATTATTTTGATGTCAATCATTGTTGGACCAGGTATTTCTAAATAAAATCCCTAAAAATAAAACATGGTATAGCTGAGATGTGATCGTATTAAAAAGAACAAGGAATTGATCTCCCATCATTTTAGAAATAATAATTATGTTAGCAGAACAAATCAAATTGACCTCTGTGACGCCTTAACGTCTGTGTTAAAACAATATCACGCCTTGCATCCCAGCATATATAGTGCTTATTGGAATATATTACTATGTTGGGTCTTATCGATTTTTTCCGTATGTTGGTTTTTACAATAAATGTATAACAGAAATTCACATAACGAGAAATAGCTTAAGATTGGTAAATGTATTACTGAACTTAACCCACCATCGATCCCCAGACCAGCGTTAACATAAACATCCTGTTCATTTTATTTAAATCCTGATACACCATTTTATTCCCTCTTCTGAATCGGTTGTATATATATCAAACATCAGACATCTGACACAAGGTGTTTAGGTGAATTTACTTTAATTAATGCACACGTGTTCAGTATAATCTACATATGTCATCGGCTTTTTAATTAAAGTCAATGAAGTAAAGCTGTTCTGAACAAAACATCAATGGCCATTACACATTGTAACACATGTATACAAGATGCGCACATAAATAAGAAAGGAACGCGATCAAACGTACTTTAATGTTGAACATCAATACTCTTTATGTAGTGATAAGTTTATTAGAAATGAATATTTACATTCAAGATTTTAGATTACTATAGATACAGAGGCACTAAAGTGAATGTTAAGCATTAATCAGTCGAATTTTTTACCATTATTCAGTTCCGATTTGGCAAGTGTGATAAATATATAGAATGGTTAAACCCTTCACTGCATGTCCCTTCGCTGCATGTGTATGTACGTGAGTGGACCACACATTTCATTTGAGCCTACTAAGGTAAAGCACATTGCGATTTGAATTGACAGACAAGAACAATAATATTCAACAAGAGCCTCACAAAAGCGGGCTAATATACGCCCGAATGTAAATTTTTTTGAGTAATAAAAAATAATCTTTCATTTAAGATAGAAATTTGTTTTATTTCTAATTATCCTTGTGACATTATGTGACCTTCAAAGTGTAGGCATGTTTTACCCTAGGTGCATAATTTATAGAGGTTTACTTAGCAATGTTATATGTATAGGCATGGTATTTATCCACAAAATATAAAATGTCTTTTCCTAAACCGTAGTCTAAAAACAAAAACAAGCGACTCAGTGGACATGATTAATATAACTTTGTAACAATCCAAACACTGATGCTACATGCCAAATGTCTAAGCCTTTTGCTTTGTAGTTTCATACAATAAGACTTAATTGTATTTCCCTTTATATCGTATGCATATATGAATCAAGATCAAGTGACCCCCAGACGGGCCAGTTTAACCGAAAGGCATGATTAATATCATTTTTGCAGAGGTTTACAAGGTAATGCTTCATGCTAAATATCTTATTTCTTGACATCGCAGTTTCACAAAATAAGATTGAAAAGTGTTTTCTCATACAAAAATATCAACTAAGTGACGTTTAAGACAGTGGACGCAGTCGCCGGATCGACTGATCAAAAACTTAAATGAGCTAAAGATACACGATTTAAACATTTCATTAAAAAAGATACACGATTTAAACATTACATAATAACCTATTTAAATGTTACTATGATAATAAATACAATAACAGCCACGACAAACGTCTGAATATAGACTTTTTCTAAAAGAATTATACTGGTAAAAGCGTTTAAATTTAATTGAAAAGAAATGGTTTTATATATATATAAGAGAAGAAAAATGACTGTTTTAGTATTATAAATATTTGATGCATGTTTTTTCATGACAAGCAGACAGGGTATCTGTTTTTATGAAAAAGTAGAACATTTTAGGGTTTTATAACAACTCGATATTTTTTCATCGTATCATAAAATCGGGTTTGGCACATTAGCTTGAGTTCTTTATCTCAATGTGTTTTAAAGCTGCACGCCTCCAGATGAGCAAACATTTTTCGATAAAATCAAACCTGAGAAAAATGTAGTTAGATTCTAGAAAAAGTATAAAGATTCGATTTCTTGTAATAATTTACATGTAATGTGCGATTAATCACCGATTTTTCTCTATTTTTTCGCTTTATTTCTACTGCGTTACTTACGCAGTAAGACTTTGACCTTTTAATGGTAATTTACGTGGGTTGTTAGTGCCATTGATAATGTGTAAATTGCATTCTTTTGGTAAATTTTGGTAATATTATACTAAAAAATACATTTTCAAATTTTCATGAAAAAAAGCATGAATCTGGAGGCGTGCTGCTTTAATAGAAATAAGATAAAAATAAAGACATTTGATAAAGTACTCGTAAAACATGTGATATTTGTTTTTATATTAATTATTTTATAAGTTAAAACGCTGTTATTCCATGGTATTAGTGTTATAAAATAGAGACAATAAGAATCCACAAAGGTAAAAAACAACAACAACAAACATAGAAAAGAAAACGGCAAAATTGAGAATGTTGCAGGCTCGGTTAAATTGTATCTGTAAAGATTATGTTTAAGTTGACGTCTTCGATATTCAAAATCTTTGTCATATCAAAAGTTCTGAACGCATCCGACTTCACCTGATTTTGGCGTTATTTTCTCATCTGTTATGCTGAACTGGTCGATTCATCGTCATTCTATTGCATTTCCATGTATAAATTATTTACAGAAATATATACAGAACAATGGCAGCTGAAGTAAGGTAAAACACCGGATTCCTCGTTTTGTCGAATTTTGCTGAATAATATAAAACAAATCAATATGAATTTATCATTCTATTAATTATGTTTCACATGATTTCATGAAAGTGCATGCTTAAATGAATGCGGGAATAATAAATGGTGCAATGACCAATAAGAAACTAATTGCATAGGTGTCTAGGGAAATATCTTGATTAAACGATTTGAATGCACTGAAAGTAATCAACTTCTCGTTTAATTGAAATTTTTATCATAAAGAGAGATCCAATGTGCTGTTAGATTCAAAGCAGAAATAAACTTGTACTCTATTTAACTGACCACAATATGACTGTTTGCAACAACTAAAATTTGTATCTAACAAAAATAAATCTCAAATAAAAGAATGAATCACCACTCGTTTTAAGTATCTTTACGTATTATCAAAAATATTTGATTGCACTTTTTAAAAAATGTCAAGTCAAAGGAAGAAAGGAAAATCGAGAATTCTTAACATATTTCAAATAAAAATTCTATATTGTCGTCTACTATCACCCCTTCTAAACGGTGCCTCTTTCATTTTTTGGTGAACTGTACAGATGACAGCTTTCGACACTTCCGTTGTAGAGCCCTCCTTCAAAGCAAAGCTGAAAAAGTAAAAACAGTTTCTTATAACATCATTTGAAAAAAATATGTTTGTTTTTTAAACATCGATGAATGCTATGTCACATAGAACATTTTTCTAACCATTTTGGATACCTTGTCGGTATGAAATACCCTAAATATAAACTTTCCTGTTTTCTATTAATTTGAGACATTTAGTGATTTAATTACCGTAAAGTGAATGACTGCCCACTTTATTTTGCAGGGAACATTATCCTAACCTCCTCTTTGTCTTACCAAAAAGCATATATCACAGCGTTTGGTTAGAAATAAAATATTTACATTTATTCAAATGTGATCGAGTCATCCACACGGTGCTGTGAAAGAGCACTCGCAAATGTGATCGAGCCATCAACACGGTGCTGTGAAAGAGCACTCGCAAATGTGATCGAGCCATTAACACGGGGCTGTAAAAGAGCACTCGCAAATGTGATCGAGTCATCAACACGGGGCTGTGAAAGAGCACTCGCAAATGTGATCGAGCCATCAACACGGTGCTGTGAAAGAGCATTCGCAAATGTGATCGAGCTATCAACACGGGGCTGTGAAAGAGCACTCGCAAATGTGATCGGGCCATCAACACGGTGCTGTAAAAGAGCATTCAGAAATGTGATGGAGCTAACCCAACCATTCAATAAGTGTTGGAAGAACGAGACAGCGTAGGTCATTTGCTTTGTCTTATTTATATTTTCCTTATTATCTTTTTATGTTGTTGTTGTTTTTTCTTAATACTCTTTTTAAATAAAATCCTTTAAGAATTAAAATCATAAAATGTCTTTTCAATTTCGTAAAATATAATGTAAAACAAGACAAAACCGTATTTTTGAGTTGTTCACATTCAAGTTTACATTTTTTGCACTCAGCCATTTCCATTAAAATACATGTATATTGCAAAAATAACGAAACATTACAAACAATGGCAACAGTAGGATTTGAATCACAAACTTCTCTTATATTACACAATCACTTCACCGACTGTGGTACTACGATTGTGTTTATACAATAAACTAATGTGACTTTTCGTATATTCCAAATAAACACTTATTACTAAAACTAATAATTTTTATTGATCGGGTATTAGCATATTTCTGTACCTAGACCTGATAGTTTAAAATCTAAGAGAGGCCATGGTGGAAATTGTCTTTTCTATAAATACAGTCAAACATTTTTGGTTTTGAAGTTGATCTATATGTCTGTTTTATATAAATATATACCACCAAGAAACAAGATTATCATTTGAATCATGAATTTTTGTTCTAACCATATCAAAACCATCATACCAAGGATAACACAAGCAAGAGTACTTAATCTCTTGTTTCCATTGTGGTCCTTAGATACTGATGGTTTTGACAAAGAGAGGCATGAAAATGACTTATCACAGTTTTAAATTGAAGAAAGACAATAGTATACATAAAATGTTCAAATTAAAATAGATAGATAAAAATAATAAACATTACGACTAGAGGATAGACACCCTTGAAAGAGATAATTACCTATTAGGTAAATGTGTTTTAACAGATAATTTAAAATTGTACAATTTTGAGTACATCCTAATAGAAGAGGGTAGTTTATTCAACAATACACATCCATTGTAAGCAAAAGACTTTGATCCGAAACCTTTGACCTTAGATAGCATATAACAACCACTTTCACTTGCCTGTAAGTAGGAACAGAATCTAATGGAATAAAGTTTTCTCCCATATATTCAGGGGCAAGTCCATGTTTTATTTTAACCGCCGAATAGTATCACACGTTTATTGTCCGGTCTCTTCCGGCTTTGGAGTAGATGTTTGATATTGTTACAGATAAATAAGTTTTTTTTCCAAAATGAATGTTTGTCACTTAGTTTGGTTATTATAATTAATAAGCACAGATCAACTTTCAAATTTATTGATTATTATAATACATAAACATACAATTCGAAAAAAAAACCAACAACAACAATAGCATGTTTCATTTTATTTATATGAGATAAAAACAATAAATATTGAGTAAAAAGAACATTTAATGGTATTAATATGACACCATCAACTTTGAAACATTTAATTTAATTTCTTATTCGTGTTTAGTAAAGATGCTGAGGAATTACTCAAAGTTACCAATTAGATTTTATGAATTATTTAATTGATTGATAATTTAAAAAAAAAATGATAAAGAAAAATACAAATGTATATGGACATGGTTTAAGAATAAACAATATAAGATATTGAAAGATTAACCATAATTTACTGACTTTTTCCAGTTATTTTTGACTTATAATCGTTGGTCAATATGACAATTGAATTCTTAAAATTTATTTAACAATTTTAATAAAAAAGTAGTAAAAATAAAAACATCAGTATTAGAATAGCACCTTAAATACAAAAAAAAAAATAGAAAGAAAAACAAAACAGTGTTCATCAATTATATTCTATTATATAAAAATAGATATGACAATTCTTGTATAATAAAAAATTATGCTCAATATGATCAACATGGTAATATAGCCAGCATCATATTTTTACAAAGCATGAAAAGATACCTTAAAAGGGAGTCTTCGCTAATAGCGATAACGTAATAAGTGACAATACACAGGTGTGGTGTTGATCATGCGTTACACAAATGAGATTATAAATGATTGTATATATCCGTTGCTTTTAATAATCACGATATTACATTTATGATCATGAAAAATAACAAGTAATATTCTAATCTCTTACATGCCTACCCAAGTTCATAATGAACAATGACTTTCTTCCGGTCATTCATAAGTGATATACAATTCTGGTAAAAACCAATAAACCATTGAAACGTTTATAAGAATATCTTGTCATCATATGTCTACAAGTTCATCTTCACTTGCTGCATGTCTTGCGTTGCATCAATTCTTTTCTTGTTAATGTTTGTATTCGAATTTAAACATTGTTAATGGGCGTATTGGTGATGACGCTGGTGCTATTATCATGATTTTCTCATGTTCAAAATATGTATTGTATTGTCTTGTGCCTCCATTATACTATATAATATGTATTGGCGATAGACATTGTATATATGTTAAAGCCAAACAATAATTGAATTCTCTCTACTTACACGGACAGAACAGAAGTGGTATTGAATATCTAAAGGAGGTCTATTATGTATTCATAAAAGTCAGATCAATAAAATCAAACTATAACAACAACAGGTATCAATTTTGTATATTATGATTCATCTTTTCGAATTTTGAAATCCATTTGAAAAATCTTAATCGAAAAATAAAGAATGACTTGATACACGATCCTTAATTGTACTCGTGGGTGAATTCTGCTCAAGACAGTGCGCTGGATGTGTTTCACTTTACATTTTCTCTCATTTCATTTTATTTACATGTTATGTATGGATTTCCGATTTTCAATGTAACCATTTTTCAAACATATCAATTTTTAAAATAACGCTTCATAGTCGATGATTTTATAAAGTAAAAAGCATGAGCGAGCACGTTATTGTATAAATGGTCCACATGAGAATAATAATAATCAATAGCGAAAATTTTATAGTGAAAACTCAAATGCATGACAACAAATAGGTTGTCGCTAATCATCGTTTAGTAATAATTTACTAGAATTTAGTGACCATTGTTATGAAAAAGATATTAGAACAGTACAGTATTTGTACCGGATTATTGTTATAAAAAGTCAAATCATACACCAGGATGTGGCATTTTCATTTTCTTACTAAAATATTCATACATCTTCTGCTGCTGAAACAAGCATTGATTTGCACAGATGCACAAACGTATGATAACATGACGTCGCTTAAAAGGAATTTATTCTCAGAATATGATAAAAACGTTATACCTTTGGTAAACCAATCCCATATGATAAATGTAACAGTGGTGTTTTCCTTAGTTACAATATCGGAAGTAGATACTGTGAATTCACTGATGAAGATGAGAGCATTCTTGTACTTAGTCTGGAAAGATGATAAGTTAACATGGTCACAATCAGATTATGATGGTATTGATACACTGTATTTGCGGACAGAAGAGATTTGGACTCCACCTCTAATTCTAGGTAATGGGGTTCCCTACGAACATGTCGAAAAAGGATGGGAAATGGCTTTAGTCAATAACCATGGATATGTTGAGGTCGCACTTGGGGGATCTTTTGATGTCTTATGTGCATTCACAATGATTTATTGGCCGTTTGATAGACAAGCATGTCGTATTTATTTCATACCTATCTATTTGGGGACAAAAGAAAGGATGAATTTTATTTTCCCATCAAATCCAATTTACGATCAAGACTTTATTCATATGGGTGAATGGACATATGAAAAGATAACTGTATCCTACACAAATACATTTGAAAGTGCTAGTAGGGATATCATTTATACTGTGAAGATACGGCGACAATTCGCTTTTTACTTGCTTACAGTAATAATACCTTTGTTCTGCGTTTGCTTTCTTGGACTGTTCGTGTTTCTTATACCATGTGAATCTGGAGAGCGAATTGGATTTGCCGTTACAATTATGTTGTCAATTGTAGTTTTTATGATGGCTATCATGGACCAAGTTCCGAAAATATCGGAGCCCCTACCATACATGTGTATCTATATAGCTATCTTAGTGTGTATTGCCTTTCTTGTTAATATGATAAACATATACAGCTTGAACTTATATCACCGGACAGAGGGACAACCTATCGGACAAACCCACCAAAATCTTGTATTCTTTGTGTCAAAATTTGATAGAAAAAGATTCGTGATTTCGAATGGTTCGAAAAATGAAAATAAAAAGGAGGTTCATTCGTTAACATCTGATTCCAAGGAGTTGGAGATAGGCAATAATTTGTCTTCAGCGTCGAATAAAAGAGACAAATCACTTGAGGATGAATTCCTTTCAGAGGGAAGTGTACGACAAGAACGAGTCATGTCATGGAAAGATGTCAGCAATTCGGTAGACAAGATAACATTTTTCACTGTAGCACCGGCAACAATATTAGCGTCCCTTATAGGAGCAATATATTTTGCAGCTACATCAGATTACCCGCAGTGGGCTAAATGAAATAAAGCGGGAATCTTTTTAATTTGTAAATATTTTGTAATCGTTAATACATTTAACAGTACCTTTTAAACCATTAATCTTAATAAATCCTTCAAATGTCACCTACTACAGCTATCATGTAGCTAGACGACAACTGACATATAACTAGTACTTAGGAGAGAATTTTCGTTTGATCTTCCTAGACAATGTAAGTCACAAAAGTCATAACAAAGACACACAAGTAAAATCGGAATAAATATGAGCAAAGAAAATGTACCTTTACCTATTGTTTTCCTAGTCACACAGGTACATCTTTGTTTGTACGTTATATACTCTTAGATTGACACTCTTGTCAATTTAAGACATAGTTTATGTCTATTTAAACTTCCGTTCATGAACAGGCTCAATCAAACCGTACATGCAATAGTTTTAGCTCACCTGAGAGGACAAAATGCTTCATGTGAGCTTTTGTGGTCACAATTTTTCCGGCGCCCATCGTCCGTCCGTGCGTCATTTCGTCCGTGGTAAATGGCATCTCCTCAGAAATTTAATGAAATTTTCCTATAATGTTTCTAGCACAAGCTTAAATTGTTCAAATGACATAATGATGCTCTATTGAATATCTTGGCCAGAAGGGTTTATAATAGATTTTTAAAATGAAAGTGCAATGACAAGAGCTTAGTTATTTTTTGTGTATCATCATCATTATCTAATAAAACTCTACAAAATATGTTCAAATATAGATACATTATATAGGGTCAAAATAAGCCAAGGGGACCATTGAATATCCATATATATAGTTAATACTTCAAAAAACTTCTTATTGAAAACTGAAAGGGCAATATCTTCGCATGAGAAATTGTCTGGCTGACTTCTACAAATACTGCTCAAATTATAGCCATTGGATCAAATTTGCCTTAAATGTATTTAAAAAAAAACACTTAAAAACAAATCTTCTTCAAAACTGTAAGAGCTAAAGCTTAGTATTTAGACATGAGACATGATCTACTTAATGTGTTCAAATTATAGCCCTTGGGTCAAAATTGGCCCCGCCCAAGGGGCCATTAAATAATTGATTTCCCTTTTATTTTTTTAGTATTAACAAAATAATACTTTAGGCTTTAGCTTAAATATTTGGTACATTTGTTGACCGCTACAAAAATGTTCAAATTATAATCCAAGGGGTCATCGATTTTCCTAATATATAGATAGAAATACATAATATGCATGTATATCTGTAAATATAGTGTCATTACGCCATGATATTGGAAATAATTCTAAATCTGGCAATTTTACATTTTGTATTAACAAAGGTAATTGAAATGTTTTGAGTCCCTTTTATTTGAAATGACCACTTAAGGATTTTCTGATGAAATAGATAGGAAAATCGACGATAACAGTATTGATGTTATCTTTCATATATTTTTAAAATGCTATTATATCATTTAGTGACCCGTTTAGAAAATACGAAAGAAAACCTTTGAATAATACAATAAACAGTGTTGGTGCGACAAAAAAAATGCAAGGAACTGTAATATCTATTTTAGAAAATTCCGTGAACGTAGGGGGATTTTTTTATCTTAACAATTACTTTAAAAGTAATAAAAAGTATAAAGATACATGTAGATTAAAAAGAAAGTTTATAATGAGGCTTGATTAAGAAAACTGGAATCAACAGCTCGTTATTCTTTACCATTTATGTAAATAGATGAAAAGATGAATATGCAAAATTGGAACAGTGAATGTTGAGAAAATAGAAAGCTGCTATTTTATAGAAATTTTAAATGCAATATAAATTTTGAAGAACATCTGGACTGTAGAGACATATTAGGAGTAGCCTTGCTATTTTTAGGTCCTTTTCTCATGTTTGATGATAGAGAATGGATGACACATTGATATTCCTAGGGAAATTCTTTTTGTTTACACTGTCAGTATGAAATATTTTTCTCTGTTTTATTTATAAGAAAATTTATGTCAAATTAGTATTGAAACAGTCAAATAATCATCAGATAGAGAAAAACGTAACCCCTAAAGAACGCCTAAAACGACAAATGTTGCAGGCTCGGATTGATTAAGACTGTTCATGGACGGTAATGGAAAGTACAAGTTTAACTTTTTAATATTATGTAAAAGTGTAAAGACAATACGAGACTTATCAATGTTTTTATGTATATATTTATATCTTAAATTTCTCTATGTTGGTTGCTAAATTTCATTATGCAATTTCATGTTTTGTGAATACCATTGTATTATTGTACTATTCAACTTTATGTTGACATGTATATGTTGTTATGTAATGTTACCCTTACACGCTGCCACGACAATATGCTATTGTATATATATATTATATGTATTCATCTATGTGGGCCGGTGGCCAGAATGCAAATTTGAAATAAACCTGAGCAAAAAAAAGGAAATTTTCTTCTGTGATACTATAGAGGCTTTAGCTTAGATATTTGGTACTAAACAATATGATAAACAAGATCAACAAGGAAAGGCGGCGCTCAACCTCTCATAGGTTTGGACAAATTATGGCCCTTGGGTAAAAATTGGCCCCGCCCGGAGGGACATAGATTTTCCTTATATGTTTTTTGTAAGAACTTAAACAAAGTTTTTTTTTGTCTAAACTTCCAAAGATCAAGCTAAGGTTTTTGACATAAAATATTTTCGATTAGACTTCTACTAAATGTTTTCAAATTATAGCCATTGGGTAAAAATTGGCCCTGCCCACTATTTGTTTTTAAATTTCTTACATGTCTATAATAAATAAGAAAACACCCCTTTTCTATTATACTATAGAGGCTTTAGCTTAAATATTTGGTATGAAAAAAGGTTTGTTTGGCCTCTACAAATATTGTTCAAAGTATGGTCCTTGGGTCAAAATTTAACCCTCGGTTATAGTTAAAACTAAAAACATAATCTTAAAACTACAAAAGTTAAAGCTTAGTTTTTGACATGAAGCATTATATAGAAGACTGTACTAAATTTGTTGAAATTATAGCCCTTGGGTCAAAATTTGCCCCATTCTAGGGGCGACCATTGACTTTTCATAGCTATAGATGTTGTATTTAGCAACCATTGACTTCCAACAG
This sequence comes from Ruditapes philippinarum, assembly GCF_026571515.1. NCBI lineage: Eukaryota > Metazoa > Mollusca > Bivalvia > Venerida > Veneridae > Ruditapes > Ruditapes philippinarum. The sequence goes on along the minus strand of NW_026865529.1, from coordinate 38,162 downwards.
CAACCAGTGACTAACATAACAACCAGTGACTTTCCAACTCAATCAGTGACCTCCCATGGCAACGAGGGGCTTTCCATAGCAAAAAATGTCTTTCATTGCAACCATCGACTTCCATAACAACCATTGTTTTTCCATATCAACTATTGACTTCCATAGCAAACACTGACTTTGACAGAGCTTTGGTGTTGTAAAGCAACCAGTTAGAAACTATTGTATTCCCTGAGAAATTGCATTTTTACATGTGCCCTTTTTCAGATACAAATGAAACACGTCTCACACTGTTTGATTGGATTTACTGTTGTAATATAATAACAGATGCATTTTTTACAGCCTCTATCACCGGCTTTTACGTGTTATATAGGATGTATGTACCTTGTAATAGGAAATCTCATTGTGAATATATGTACACGGTTGACAAATGACTCGGATATAAATCAGAAGTGGCAAGACTTTTGCAAGCAATTTTCAAGCGGGAAGAGCTACACCTATCATAGCGGCATTATGGCCTCTGTTAAAGATTTATTAGACTAGCGAAAATGTGGTGTTGCGTATCGGAATTTTAAGGATCAGTAAAAGTTCTGCACGTAGAATATTGACAAAAATTCTTGGAAAGCAGCTCATCCGGTTATATACGAGTAATTTTTGTTTTGTTTACGTTCATTGTTAATTTTCCATCTATTTCAATAGACATCTAACAAATCTTAACCTTCCTGTAAACTGGACTCCGATTCTGAAGTAATTACAATATCATCAGCATAAAGCAGTAAAACTATGTTTAAATAACCTTACTAAACTTCTTCTAAAATAGAGAAAATGAGAATCGCTGATGAAAGTCCAAAACGACAAAATTGAAAATGTTGTTCATGGGCGGTACTTTAAAGTACAAACTACCGTCCACGAACCCCTAGCACTGGCTTAAGCAGAAACCATTATAAACCATTTACAGACAAATGTTCCTCAATGGCATTCAAATACATGGAAAATAAACAAGAGGGCCATGATGACCCTGAATCGCTCACCAGAAACAACTGTTTTTTCAGTGATTATATAAATGGTTTTTCAAATAAACTTGTAGAAATCTGGAAACAAAGTTATCCAACGGAAGTTTTAATCACAACAAAATTACAAGAGAACTGCAGAGTCGAATTGATTGAGTCAAGTTGAACAAGCTGAAACATGACGTTCATACAATGAAGCAAATCAGGTATGATTGTAAACTAAATGTATGTACATGTATAAAAACGAAAAAGAAAAAAGGAAAACTAGGCCAGAAATAAAACCATTTAAACAATGCAATCAAAATTATATCCTTACTGACGCCCCGCTTCCTTTCACTAGGGAAGCGTAAGCAATTATATGATTTTTAAGGGCTTGGCATTGAAAACCAGTAGTCTGGAAGATAGTATTTGTGAAATGAGAAAGAAAAAATCGGTTTTAGCATTTCCGTATCGCATATAACAATTATTGTTCTTTTTTGTAAATTCTGTAAAATGTGAATGGCAATGCGTTCCTCGTATTTACTTCTCATATAAGAGGTTACATTTACTTATTTAATATTTGGATAAAATTCCAAAGTCCCGTGGTCATACAATCTTCTTTCACTACAGTACACGACACACCGTCTAATATTAATGTGCGACACGATTAATATTGGACTTACACAATAATATTAGACGCCTACCTGTACTGTATTAAAATACAGTACAGGCAGAACAAAGACATGACGTCATAGTGGTCATTTAATGAATAAGATAAACAAATTTCATTTAAATTCTCATGTTTCACTACAATTATTTGATGCCTTTGTTGGCTCAATACTTAATTATGCATGCCCGGTTTGGGGTTTTACTAAATCTAAAGATATCGAAAGGGTACACATTAAGTTTTGCAAATCAATATTAGGAGTAAAACAATGTGCTAGTAATAATGAAGTGTATTAAACATACAGTACAGGCAGAACAAAGGAATGACGTCATAGTAGTCATTTATTGAATAAGATAAACACATTTCATTTAAATTCTCATTTTTCACTACAATTATTTGATGCCTTTGTTGGCTCAATACTTAATTATGCATGTCCGCTTTGGGGTTTCACTAAATCTAAAGATATCGAAAGGGTACACCGTAAGTTTTGCAAATAAATATTAGGAACAAAACAATGTGCTAGTAATAATGCAGTGTATGGCGAATTATGCAGATACCCCTTACATATCAACAGATACAATTTGGACTTAAGCTTGTAAATACGGATAATATTATACTGAAAGATATACAGTAAGCAATAGTTTGACTTGTGTAAATGATTGGGCTCAAAATTCAAAATGTAAAATCCATATTAAATAATTTTGGCTTTCTTTTGTGTAGGACAACCCATTAAATATCAAAAGTAGTTTCTTTTCATCTGAATTTAAGCAAAACGTTATTGATTGTTTTCGGCAAAATGGCATTCAGACATAGAAAACAATATCGTACTAAACAATTTATAAAGTTATATAAAAAAAGACTTTTGTTAGGAACCATATTTAAGTAATATTTATTGCATAGTATACGTATGAATATTTGTAGAAATATCTGCTCAAAACTTAAAGATTGAAACGGAAGATACGGACGTAATATAATACAAAGAAATGAAAGATTATGTCAATCATGTAACTTACAAGAATTTGAAGATGAATATCATTTTATTTTAGTTTATCCGTGTTATCGAAATATTCGAAGAAGATTTATCAAGCATTATTACTTTATTACACTTTCTATGTATAAATTAGTAGAGTTACTACAATCAGATAATAAAGCTATACTTGTAAATTTAGGAAAATATTTAGACCGGGCGGTCAAGGAATAACTACGAAAGTGCAAGCACTTTATTTCAGTAGGCGTCCTTACCTCAGCAGACACTAGAGACAGCTATGAGATACAAGGAAATCCGAAACCAGTCCCTAGCTCTTATTGAATAGATTCCTTGGTTCTTTTTACATGCCCAGTGTATAGCACTGATACATGCGAGGATTACCTGGGTTTCGTACCAGTAAACCTCTAGTTAGGTGGGAAACACTGAAAGTGTTTCTGAAAAATCCCAAGGGTGTTACCCAGGATCGAACCCGGAACCTCAGGAGTGACAGTCAGTGGTCTAACCAACTGAGCTATCGCGCCACCTATTGTATAAATTAGTAGAGTTACTACAATCAGATAATAAAGCTATACTTGTAAATTTAGGAAAATATATAGAAAGAGACAAGAATTGTTACTACCAATTGTTAATTCATAACACATTTTGTAATATTAATTAGTTCAATATATTATCGTTAAAAAGATACTTGTAACACTATACTTTTGACGACGTTATTTTTCAAGTCTTTTTGGTTTTGGTGTTTTTCTTTCTTTCTGGAACCTTTTATTTCTATGAATGATAATGATGTTATGATGTTCTTTTTTTGTCTGTTCTCCGTTTGAAACAAATTTTCTAGAATGTCATTAGTTAAAACTTTTTATGATCTTATTATAATTTCTTTCTTTGCTTTTGTCATGTGACCACAGAATTATTATATTTGTAATTATTGTATGTAAAGAGATACTGTAAATGTATAAGTTACCGAAATAAACTTTTTCTTCTACTCATTATGCTAGTGTGACAAAAGATATGCGGCTCGCTTTTAAAATTTGTCTTTTAATTGACGTCTTATCTATTATATCCAGACTTCATAACCTCTGATCCCCTCTCAAAATTCCCTTTTGTTTAGTTCCGCCCATTGTTTCTTTCTTTCGTTAAGGGATGACACACGCCTTTTTTTACTTGGGAACCATACGCCGCTTTTCATGGATGGGACTAAAGTGTCACATTGAAGGTTACATGATAACCGCTGTATGAACACATCTGAGAGTATTCATTCAAAATTTCACCATTTTCGTGTTTAAATGTTGAATTCTCCTTAAGCCAGTGTCAGGAGGGCGTGAACGGTGACTTGCACTTTCCAGTACCGTCCATGTATATAGACTCAAACTAGTCTTGCAACATTTTCAATTTTGTCGTTTTGGGTGTTCTTTAGGGAATCAGTTTTTCTCTGTTTTCATACGTTATATATTAATTCTCGTAAATTTCACGGGCGGGACCGAAGTGATATCGAATATTTAAATAAGTGCTTTAATGTACTCATAATCGACAGGAAAATAAAATCAGACAATAACAACAACAAAATTTCAATTGAAAAAAACAATGTTATTTGTATTTTAGGATAATTTTTTTCGAAATTTTGGAACCCATTTGAATAATCTTTTTGAAACCGATTTGAATAATCTTGAAAGAGAAATATAGTAAGATACAAAACAATGACTTTAAACATGATTCTTTATTATGTTGAGGAAGAGGGTGTTGGAGGTGTCGCACCTTACAACATCTCTCATTCCATTTGGTTTTCAATGCTATCGATTGATCTAACCGCGTCTAGATTCTCGATTTTTAGCGCTTCCATTTTTAGACATATTGATAAATCAGATCAAATTAATAGTGGTGGTTTAATAAAGTAAAAGCTTGAGCAAACAAGAGACATGATTTAATTGAAAACATGAGGATAATGTAAATCAATAGTGAATATTTTACTTTGAAAACTCAGACATGACAATATAATAGGATGTCGGTAATCATCGTTTAGTAACAATTCATTAGAATTAAGTGATCATTGTTATGATATAAGTTTTCAAAACAGTACAGTTTTTTTGTACCGGATTATGTTATGAAAAGTCTTGTCATACACCAAGATGCCGCATTTTGATATTTTTTCTAAAACGTTAATGTATCTTATGGTGTTAATACAAGCTTTGATTTGCACACATGCGCAAACTTATGATAACATGACGTCGCTTAAAAGGAATTTATTTTCAAAATATGATAAAGACGTTATACCTTTGGCAAACCAATCCCACGTGCTAAATGTAACAGTTGTGTTTTCCTTAATGACAATATCGGAAGTAGATACTGTGAATTCATTGATGAAGATGAGAGCACTCTTGTACTTAGTCTGGAAAGATGATAAGTTAACATGGTCACAATCAGATTATGATGGTATTGATACTCTATATTTGCGGACAGAAGATATTTGGACTCCACCTCTTATTCTAGGTAATGGAGTTCCCTACGAATATGTCGAAAAAGGATGGGAAATGGCTTTAGTCAATAACCATGGATATGTTGAGGTCGCACTTGGGGGATCTTTTGATGTCTTATGTGCATTCACAATGATTTACTGGCCGTTTGATAGACAAGCATGTCATATATATTTCATACCTCCTTATCCTGGAACAAAAGAAAAGATGAATTTCATTTTCCCATCAAAACCAATTTACGATCAAGACTTTATTCATATGGGTGAATGGACATATGAAACGATAACTGTATCCTACAAAAATCAGTTTGTAAGTGCTGGTAGGGATATCATTTATACTGTGAAGGTCCGGCGCCAATTCGCATTTTACTTGCTTACAGTAATAATACCTTTGTACTGTGTTTGCTTTCTTGGATTGTTCGTGTTTCTTATACCATGTGAATCTGGAGAGCGAATTGGATTTGCCGTTACAATTATGTTGTCAATTGTAGTTTTTATGATGGCTATCATGGATGAAGTTCCAAAAATATCGGACCCTCTACCATACACGTGTATCTATATAGCTATCTTAGTGTGTATTGCCTTTCTTGTTAATATTATAAACATATACAGCTTGAACTTATATCATCACCGGACAGAGGGACAACCTATCGGACAAACCCAACAAAATCTTGTATTCTTTGTGTCAAAATTTGAAAGAAAAGGATCAGTGATTCCGGATGGTTCGAAAAATGAAAATAAAAAGGAGGATCATTCGTCAAAATCTGATTCCAAGGAGTTGGAGACAGGCAATGGTTTGTCTTCAGCGTCGAATAAAAGAGACAAATCACTTGAGGATGAATTCCTTTCAGAGGGAAGTGTACGACAAGAACGAGTCATGTCATGGAAAGATGTCAGCAATTCGGTAGACAAGATAACTTTTTTCACTGTAGCACCGGCAACAATATTAGCGTCCCTTATAGGAGCAATATATTTTGCAGCTACATCAGATTACCCGCAGTGGGCTAAATGAAATCAAGCGGGAATCTCTTAGTCTGGCTAAGGTACCCTACTACAGCTACCATGCCGCTAGACGACAACAGCAACATTGCTTTCACTTTCGCCGTGAAACAAGTAAATTATTAAAGGAAATATCAACAAGAAGAGCGATATTCACTAACGACAAAACACATTTACAATTATGTATATTGTCATTTTGCGCCTTGCTTGCAACTTTCCATTTCTTGCCGTTGCGAGCAATCATAAAAAATCCTTTTCTTGCCGCCGCGTCAGTGATTAAGCGTCATGCCACTATGACGAACTGCAACATGTATCACCAGTCGTATTTGTGATTTAATTGTCGTTCTGTTGCGACGTGCATGTTTTACTTGTATTTGGAGTTTGAAGATTCAGTTTTATAATATCTTATATCAATTTTAAATGTTTTAACAATCATGTACGTATTTACGTATTTTAAAAACAAATTGCAGTCTTTTTGTGAAATATTAGAGTCTCCTTGTATGCCATTTCCATAGCATCAAAACGATAGCATATACATAATAATCTTGTTATCTTGTCCCTAATAACACATCCACCAAAAAGAAAAAAACAACAAAACAAACAAACAACAACCTCCACACACAAGTGACCGTCATATCTTTCACACTATAAACCTGTTTAATTAATAGTGGCAAAAGGTGTGTAAGCGGACGGACAAGGCAGTCGGTTTAGCTATAGAATGACTATTCAAGCGTGCTGAATTGACGACTAGTTATGCTGATTATTCCAAGTTATACCTGTCGTCTATTGCAAATGCTTATGTGGTATCTAAATGACAAAATTGGAGACACTGTTTCATCATGGATCTACGCATGTACGATAATAAAAAGTAACATCTTCCACAGCACCTAGCGCCGGCTTAGACTTGTTATATAGGATTTATGTACCTTACAATGTGCTGGCATTACGTTACTCAATCATACCTCTTTAGAAATATTTCTGCTTCGACAATATTTTGCGTACCACTTCCTCCTCTTAACACTTAAGATAATCACGTGAAACTTCATACATGACATGTCTCGGTCATCTGTAAGTGTAAGTCACTTACTAAGTAACTCTAGCTAGATCTTCATAGAAAATGTTAATTTCATTAACTTTGTTTTACCTTCGCGAACTTGGGCAGTCAACGTGTTATTGTTAAGTTCTGTGTAGTTGATAAACGACATTTGCGGAAGAATGTTCAATGTGTGTATGAATTATTTGACTTTATTTGATGTTTTTAATCGTTTCTAGACTCATATATTTGATATAATTCTTTACTCTACTCATGTAGTCACATTTAAAGCCAGTGAGCGATGCAGTTCAATCAGAAACATATTCATTATATAGCTAAACGTTTTTTGTATAACTGAAGCAATAATATGTATTATTCCTAATATCATACGAAAATGATATCTACATGTATGCCAACCATGGCATGCCCATCGATTTACTTTTTATTGGACGAGATGGTGACAATTGTCGGTGTAAAATTGTATAATTCGATATTACATTACAGTATATATTTGAACTACTTTTTGATAGTTATCCCAATATTAACACGTATATTTTGTATAACATTTGAAACGTTTGAAACTTATTGAAGTTAATATGTAACTATATTTTGCATATTGTAACAAGCAAACAAATATTAAATAGATTAAACATTTTATATAAGAAATGAAACACACATAAAAATATCAGATTGAAAAACTACATATAAATATCAACTTTTTACAGAAATATGGATTACTTCCTTTTTCTTAAAGCGTTCAGAAACTTTAAATACTAAAATACAAAATACCAAAGAAATTCCTATAATTTGTAGACCAAACAAAAGAGATGTTGGACCATAAGAATCGTACATCTTTCCAGCCAACCAAATAAAGCTTAAATCACCTAAACTACTAGCTAACTGAATAACCATTAAACAAAAACCACTTAGATCTAGAAGAGTGTTACCATAAGCTATGCCACTTGGATATAATGGTGATATCAAAAATCCTTCAGTTACTGTACTAAACCATAACATTGATGAACTACTTGATGCATATAAATATAAAAGTGTGGTTGAAAATGCATGGAAAACAACTTGAATCATAAATAATCTTCTTATATGAATGTAATTTGCCATTAATGACCCAAATAACCGACCTAATGTCAATCCAAGCCAAAAAGTCATGTTTAAAAAAGAAGCTTGAGTTTTTGTAAAATTGAATACGTCTAAAGAAAATGTCCTAACGAACTGACCGAATACTTCCTCGCCTCCAACCATTATAACGTAATAAACAAACAGTACAATTAAAATACATATTTTGTAACTTAGTTTTTCATCTGAGTTACGATCAATATGTTTTATTTTGTCAGTGGAAACGTTTATATTTCCAGTTTCTTCGTTATCTGTCAGTACTTGTTTATAGATGGTACTTCTATCTTTATTGCACTGATAGCGATAGAATACAGTTGATAACAAAAGTGTCCCTAACCCAATTCCTACAAATGCACTATGAACATGGGTTTCCCTTATCACTTGAATCGATTCCAAATCGGCATGGTTCCCGGATTTTAATGCTGGTGTTTTTATAACAGCTAAAAATGGATTAACTAAAACTGGAACCAAAAGAGCACCAACACCATACCCCACGTGCAGTAACTGAAGACACACAGCAGTCTTTTCTGGAAACAAATTAATAACGGATCGGACACCAGCTGAAATAAAAATGAAAATACGTATATCCAGCATATTTGAAACAAACTGACCTACTAGAAATCATTGTACATGCAGCAATAAAAGCATGCTTAAAAGGCTTAATATTAACACAATTTTCAACACTCAGGTATACAATAAGAAAGTAAGAAGTTATGACCATTAGATGCCAATATCAAAAATTATCGCAAAGGCAGTCTTACGACATACAAATTGTACATTTCCATGAGACCGAACCGAATTTACAGGCAAATTGGTATTTCGGTAGAATGTTCACCTTCCCCGTTGATTTTTAACTCTTTATCACCTCATTTATTATATCATTTGTTATAACGCATACCGACGCCCTTCCGAAGGTTTAAAATGCAATATTGTAGTAAAAGTTAATATCTGCGATATATTTCAGAGTTCAATACTAAATTTTTTTGAACGAGTTGAATAAAATCATATTACATAATATTCTTTCTCAACGAATTCAATAAATTTAGTAACGAAGCTACACGAATATAATATTCTATATATCACATATCCAAAATAGGAACTGTTTGCGGTAAAAATGAACCACTTCGAAACGCTAATATTTAGTGCGTCTTAGCACAAGTGACATAACGTTAAAAATACACACTGAAATACCGTTTCAAGTGGCACTAGTATGTGCTAAACAAATTTATAATCAATGATAATTTGAAATTTAAAATAGAGTATCGTTTTCAGAAAAGTAAACATTAATTACCAATATTTATAGTAACACCACATATCCCCATACAGAAATAATGGAACCATATGGTATTCACGTTGTGTGAATATGGAATAAACATTACAACCAACGCAGCAAGCGTCTCGGATACGGCTATTAATAGGTCTAAGGAGTGGCCAAATCTCTCTACAAGAAATCCACCAATGAAAGCACCACAAAATCCACCAGCGCCACGCCCACTTACAGAACGAGATACCTCTTCATACGTAGCATTGAAAATAAGTTTGATGTCAACCAATGTAGGTCCAGGGATTTCTTGGTACAGTCCCTGAAAATAGTTTTGACATAATTTTCTCAAATAAATTCTATATAGTTCGCTTATAAAAAAATTGTGACTAAATTTAGAGAAATAATTTAAGATCAATAAGTTTTAAACATTATATAGAGAAATAATTTTACAAAAGCCATCCTGCATGTTGCTGTTGTTTTCTTTTGTAGTTTATTGACTAAACATGTTAACCACAAAGTTATATGACCATATAGATGAATACAGTCAAATCTTTACTTACCATAGATACCCACACGAGAAATAACATAAACACTTTACACACCGACTCAGACACCATTTTGAAAAGTTTCTCCCAATGCTTTATCACCAGTATCTCATCCTTTTAAGTAGCTGACAACATTCTAAAGTAAAATTGCAAAAAAGTGAATCAGATAAACATTTCTAATAATACGGATACATTTAAGTCATAATAATATCACTAATTTACTACCAGCATATGAAATCCAGCTTAAAATGTAGCAATTTATCTAATGACTATTTTCTTTTTTACATTTCATATAATTGAACTAACATATGAATTTGTCAAACTGCGGTATCATCTATATGATGATGAAGTTTAAAATTTTAGTCTAACAAATCTGTTGTTTTGATCTTTATTTCTCAAAAAGTACTTTAACAACAAACCATTTTCATAACTCCCTTTCCACATCATATTCAATATATTTAAGTTTTAAATCAATTGTGAAGCATTGATCAAAAGGAAAAGAGAACCTAAACATAAATCACATAGAAGTAATTTAGATTTGTTGCTTTGTCACACCAGTGAAGCAGCTGTCTGATTTCATCATTAATGGCTCACATTATGCATTTAGATAAGCACTTGTTTAATTTACACACACTCTTCCTCTCGGTACTTCTATGATGTTGAGAGACACAAGACATGGACAGAAGATTTAAAGAACTCGAGACGGCGGATGATGAAGACTGCTGATCACCTGCTCATGTCTTGACTGATTCCGAAGGGAGTGGCCTTACAAATTAGGTAGCGTCGGCAAGGAATAATACTAGTTTGCGTGAGCCCCTAGTGACGGCTTGAAAGGCAGAATCTTTGCTTAACATCAGGGCTGTTTCATTCGCCATTGTCACAGACTACTGTATGTATATTTGATCTATGTCTCATTAGCCGCTGTGAATAAACTTACTTTTTTCGGTTGGAAAAAATCTATTGTGGAAATTGCACAGAGGTAAATTATTACCGCTCTGTGCTTCAAACCTTTAAGGGCATGCCTAGTGACATGTCCGGGATCAGTACTCGATAGCGAAAGCTACAATTGTGCCTAAACGGACGAGTTGACCCTTTAATTATAACATCTCTCTGTTTATAATATATACATGTATGTATTACTATATTATATATATATATATATATATATATATATATATATATATATATATATATATATATATATATATATATATATATATATATATTATATATATATATATATATATATATATCCAAAATGTAAAGTTTAAAACAATACGGTAAAAATAGCGGGTAAAAAAAAGAATGAAGTGATGCCTTTTCCAGTTTACATTGCAATTGTTATTAACAAAACTGTAATAAATATTTGAAGAGAAATATCAACCGGTTTCAAACCCGTTAAAGGGATCTTCAAGATAATGACGTTAATAACGTCGCTTGGTAACGACGTCAAAACAGTGTAAAAGGACGTTACTCTCTATAACGTTTTTAAAAGGGACATAATAATAAGCTATAATATTATTGTTATATATATATCAAAGTATTTTGAATTCAATTCTGGTTTAAGAACGTTTATTTAAAACAGTTTCTTTCATTCTTCTTTTGAATGTGTCTGGTTCTCGCATTTTATAGGATTGGCATTATATTAAACTTTGGAGTGATGTCTTTTGCGCAAATGGCAATGTGTCGACTGACTGGTAATAATGCATTGTCTGGATTTCGTATATGTTGGTTGTGTAATGTTACTCGATTTCTTAAATTTGAAGTTTCTCCAATATAATCTTTGGAACAACCATTACATTTCAATGCATAAATTAGAAATGTAATTTATGCATTGAAATGTAATGGTTGTTCCAAAGATTATATTGGAGAAACTTCAAATTTAAGAAATCGAGTAACATTCACAACCAAACATATACGAAACTCCAGACAATGCATTATTACCAGTCAGTCGACACATTGCCATTTGCGCAAAAGACATCACTCCCAAAGTTTAATATAATGCCAATCTATAAAATGCGAGAACCAGACACATTCAAAGAAGAATGAAAGAAACTGTTTTTAATAAACGTTCTTTAACCAGAATTGAATTCAAAATAACTTTGATATATATATAAAAATAATATTATAGCTTATTATTATGTCCCTTTAAAACGTTATAAGAGTAACATCCCTTTACATTGTTTTGACGTCGTTACCAAGCGACGTTATTAACGTCATTATCTTGAAGATCCCTTTAACGGGTGAAACCGGTTGATATTTCTCGTTCAATTATTTTTTAACAGTTTTGTTAATAAAACAATTTTGCAATGTAAACTGGAAAAGGCATCACTTCATTCTTTTTTTCCCGCTATTCTATAATATATATATATATATATATATATAATATATATATATATATATATATATATATATATATATATATATATATATATATATATTTATTATATATATTATAAAGTATAAGCTCTAACTTGCCGTATATAAGCAAAAACGCTATTTAAATTTGCCGTAGCTTTTCGCCTTGCGGCTTCTTCAGCAGCATTTATTTCACATACAAATATATCAAAACAAAACAATGGAAGTGACGTACGTCAATGAACGACGCCCGCCGTGGCGTTGCGTTGCCGTCTGCCGCGTTTATTCTTTTGTATTAACTCCATACGGAGGTCTATAGGTTCTTAAATTTATTTTTCCACAAATTTTCTATTGTTTTTCTGTATTGGTCATTCCCGTATAGCTTTTCCAGCCCCATTATCGAAAAATCTTTAACTTGTGTGGTCATTCGTGTAAAAAATGCGCCGCCTGGATCGTTGTACTTGGTTTAAATAAATTTTATGAAGGTGTCTTTTGGGTACAACCGTTCCCCCTGTTTCTCCCAACATAAAATATAACGTTTACTCGCAACGCCTTACAATAAACTGCATTACAACAACCATCGTAGATTTGCACGTCTATGGATCTGATTTCGAACCTTATACGAGCCCCGTTCACACCAAAATGAATGTGTTCTGCTTCAATAACTTACGGACAAATCGCACACTTTTTGGATCTGCAAGGAGCACAGGAATTCGGCTGTTTGAAAAATAGTTTATTGTGTTTCTTATGAAACGAGAATGTCTTGTTAGATTTATTATCTTTCTAAAATGCCGCAATTGGTGGATTCGGGAATATTTCCTTCATTCTATCTGAGGGTGTAATTCCCAGGTAGGTGTTTTTTCGTACTTGATTTGTCCTACATTATTTCGGGAGCGCTCTGGAAAATGTCAGTACAAAAGGGGATTCTTTCATGTTTTCTTTAATCTTCATTATACTGTAATAGGTCACCTTCTTTTCTTACTATCTACTTTATTTAACATTCTGTTTCAATATGTCGATCTTCATAGCCTCGTTTCTGTAACTGAGTTTTAATATTTTCTCTATGTTGTTTGTAAGTCGATTCTTTTAGTACTATTCCGCTTAGGCACGGAGGCAAGTCCATATGGTTATTGAATTTTTTTGTCGATTTCCGGATGAGACGAATTTTTTATGCAAGTAACAGGTGTTTATCTGTGGGTTTAGTGGTATAGGTCTGTTATTAAAATAGCCATTCTGAATCTTCGTCATTACGTCGAGAAACTCAAGCTTTTCAAGCTGAATATCTTAATTCTAATTTTTTTCTTGGATGAAGGTTTTGATTCCCAAGCTCATTGGAATGTTTTAACGACTCGATACCGTGAGTCCAAAGGCCCCAAACGTCATCAACATACCGGAAATACTTCAAGCGGAAGTTTATCTGTTATCGTCATCAGCTGTGGATTCCCATGATCCAAGATATTAGTAGATGCCGTAATTCATCCCCCTAATTCGTGAGCCAATCGCTGTTTCTTCTCTGTCTGCGTAAATTTTCTTTCCATCAAATGAAATAGTGTTATTTCAAGGACAGTGTCCATTCATATTAAGAACATCTTTCTGTTGGTATTGTAGGGTTGGCACAAAATATTACAAGAACTGAAGACTCAAAGCAATGAAAAGAGCTCTTAAATAATGATACTTTAGTTATACGTCCGGCGGATAAGGGGGTCTGGTATCGTTGTTATGGATACAGAGGACTACAGAGGTAAACTTCAGGCCGAGATGACTGACAATGCCCCTTATATGGGAGGTGAACGAAGATAGAACGAAAACTATTGAAAACCAAAGTGAAAAAGATGGCAGATTGATATGTGCAAGAAAGGATCAATTTCAAAAGATTTAAAAAAAGGATATTTGACGTCGTCTGGTGGTACATCGGGTAAACTGCAAAGGTATTCCGAAACTGCATAAAAACAGGGGTGCCATTGAGAACAATAGTAAATGGGGAAAATCAATCCTACGGAGAAAATGGCAGAAATAGTAAGAAATGAGCTACGCGCCCATGTGACATCACTTCCCTTCATATATTAAAGACACATACTGATTTCTTAAGAAAATTAGAGAATATTAAACAACCACTTCCGGTAGGAACAATTCTTTTTCTGTTTAGACGTGAAAGCTCTGTACCCAAGTGTCCCACGGGCAGAGGCACGAGATGCGGTTTGCACGTGGCATTAAATCAACGTGCCAACCCTAACATACCCACAGAAGATGTTTCTTAATATGATGGACACTGTCCTTGAAAATAACACTATTCATTTGATGGAAGAAAATTTACGCAGACAGAAGGAACAGCGATTGGCCCACGATTAGGGATGAATTACGCATCTACGCATCTACAATATCTTGGATCATGGGAATCACAGCTGATTGACGATAACAGATAAACTTCCGCTTGAGTTATTTCCGGTATGTTGAACTGACGTTTGGGGCCGCTTTTTGGACTCACGGTATCACGAGTCGTTAAAAACATTCCATGGCTCTTGGGGGAAAACCTTCATCCACAGAATAAAAAATTAGAATTTAAGATATTCACTGAAAAGCTTGAGTTTCTCGACCGTTTAATGACGAAGATTCAGAATGGGCATTTTAATAACAGGACCTATACACTAAACCCACAGATAAAACAACCTGGTACTTGCATAAAAATTCGTCTCATCCGGAATCGACAAAAAAAAATCAATTACCATAAATGGACTTTGCCCTCCGTGCTAAAGCGAATATGTACTAATGAATCGACTTACAAAAACATAGAGAAAATAATTTAAAACTCAGTTACAGAAACCCGAGGCTATGAAGCCGACATAAATTGAAACAGAATTAAATAAAGTAGATAGTAAGAAAAAAGTGACCTATTACAGTATAAATGAAGATAAAAGAAAACCACTGAAAGAATTCCCCTTGGTAACTGACATTTTTCCAGAGCGCTCCCGAATGTAGGACCAAATAGTACGAAAACACCTACCTGAATTACACACCTCAGATAGAATGAAGGAAATATTCCCGAAATCCACCAATGCGGCATTTAGAAGAGATAATAATCTACAAGACATTCTCGTTCATAAGAAAACACAATAAACTATTTTTTCAACAAGCCGAATTCCTGTGCTTCCCATTGCAGATCCAAAAAGTGTGCGATTTTGTCCGTACGTTATTGAAGCAGACACATTCATTGGTGTGAACAGGGCCTTCGTATAAGGTTCGAAATCAGATCACGTGCAAATCTACGAATGTTGTGTATGGCAGTTTATTGTAAGCGTTGCGAACGTTATATTTATGTTGGAGAAACAGGGGATACACGTTGTACAAAAGACACCTTCTAAATTTGATCCAGAATACGAACCAAGTACAACGATCCGTTAGCGGCGCATTTTTACACCGAAATGACCACCACACAGTTAAAGATTTTTCGATAATGGGGCTGGAAAAAGCTATACGGGAATGACCAATACAGAAAAACAATAGAAATTTGTGGAAAAATAAATTAAGAACCTATAGACCGTATGGATTAATACAAAAGAATAACGCGGCAGACGGCAACCAACGCCACGGCGGGCGTCGTTCATTGACGTTACGTCACTTCCATTGTTTTGTTTGATATATTTGTATGTGAAATAAATGCTGCTGAAGAAAGGCCGCAAGGCCGAAAGCTACGGCAAATTTAAATAGCGTTTTTGCTTATATATATATATATATATATATATATATATATATATATATATATATATATATATATATATATATATATATATATATATATATATATATATATATATATATATATATATAATGATTACGATCGATTGATCCTGCATGGAATATTCGTATCTAATGTATACATTGCTCTGCTCTTAAACTTAAGGAAAATAAATGATTCATATAAAATTTAACTGTTGCTACAAACATAAATACGTTAACTCATCTGATAAAAGTAATAATTTAATGTAGAAATATGGTACCTCTTCTTATTTTTATCCATTATTTCCTCTTACAAAGAAAAACACATAACTATTAATGTACATAATAAAGCCGAATAAAACTACACGTTATACACCGTGGACCGTGACCTACATCTATGTAGATAACATCGTTATGTCTACATGTATTAAAGGCAAGTCGTTACAAATCTTTCTGTCGCTCCGATGTACGGAAAAACAGCGAACTGCATTTCCGTAATAGAGTAAACCGCTAATTGTAAGTGTTGTTTATGTTTTTGACTTCTAGTTCATTTAAGTTATATTTTTTAGAAAAACGAAAAATGTAGTTCCGTAGGCTTCTAATGATCTAAGCTGTTACAAAAAGAAAATTATATATACCCCGGTAGAATCTTTTTTCCCTGACAAAGTGAATTTGTAGAATACTGAACTTCAAAGGCATTAAATGCTCTCTCTACCTTTCGGATTTTTTAAAAGTGTATTAGAAAAATATCAACCCGTAATAAGAACTTGTCCTTCGTGCAACATATAGACTTCTGGTGGATTTCTAAAATCTGTATATCGATACTTTTTGAAAGCAGTGGAGCCCAAGGGCAAGAGATGGAGCCAAAGGTTTGATGTTGAGCGCAAGGCGATATTAATCTGGCGTATGAGGAGGAGAGTATAGTCTCTAAAATTTTATATAAAGCTATGGAATGTAAAATAGACATGATCAAGTGTTGAGTGCCTTTTAAAACAACTAAAAAGCGTGATATCCTTATAACCTTTGAGTAATAAATATTATCGGCAGGGTGTCACCTATGGCTGCCGCAGATTCCATATTTATGTTCCAAACTCGGATGTGGTCTCAATATTGAATCATATGCGTGGCATAATATCATGATTTTTGACATGGCTATGTAAATTTAAAAACACGTGTCCGTGTAAATTCGACAAAGTCGAATATTTTCGGTTCTACCGCGAACAAATTTTTCCGAGGAGGTGCGTGTAAGGCGATTGTTCTTGCCAAAATGTTATGTTTCTCGAAAAGTTAGATATTCAAACTGCAGAACAGAGACAAAATTATGAAATACACGGGACACATTAAATGGATCACTACTACCATTCAACTAAGAAGAGTTCATTTTACTATGACTTTCTGCAATCATTTGCTCTAACGTACACGTTCAGGTTTAACACAAATAAGCCACGTTTTTATAAAATTGAAAGACTTTTGTAAAGTGGGGAATCTCTATGAAAATGGTTCACAAAGTGTCAGTCGTTCTAAAGGATATAACTGGTGTTTCAGTTATGTTTCAAGATACTTATTCTCTCTTGTTTTGCATTGTTGTTTAGTTCATTATTATCCCTTCAAAGTGTAAATAGAACATTTTACTTTTATCATCAAGCAATGCATATTTTCAGTACAAATCTTGTTTTCGGATAAAAGAAGTATCTGTAAAATTCTGTTTGTTTATTCACAGAGTATCTATGAACAAAACAAACGAAATAAAAAGGCAGCAGTCGGTGTACGAACTACAATTATCAATAATTAATAGACCTAGTTATAGTATAAGTAAATTATTATATTATCATATTTCTCGGGCTTCATATTATAGTACGCCTAGTTTAACTTTGAAAGATTTTTTTTAGAAAATAATAAACAACGCTCTTTAAGCCAACTAAATGTCGCCTTGCGCTCATGCAACAACCGACCTTTCGCTCCATCTCTTGCCCTTTGGCTCCACTACTTTCCGAAAGAAATCCATATAAGAATTTAAGAAATCAAGCAGGAGAAGTTTATTTTGCACAAAAGACTTGTTCTTGTTACGTGTTGATATTTGTCTAAAACACTGTTTCAAGAAATCCGAAGTGTAGAGCGTTTCCATTTTTGAAAGTTCGATATTCAACAAATCGTCGTTCATTTCGTCAGGCAGGTTTAATTTAATTTTCTTTTTGTAACAGCTAAGATCATTGGAAGCCTTGAACAATCCCATATTTCGTGTTTTTTTTTCGAAAAAAAAAATACAACTTAAATGAATTACAAGACAAAAACATAAACATTACTTACAATTAGCGATTTAAATCGGCCTTCCGCTGGGTCTCGGAAATGTCGTTCGCTCGTTTTTCCGTACACCACAATTTTGAAGTGGAGCGACAGTTTGCCGGGCGTGTTTCTAAAATCATTTAAGTACATGACAATTCCCACGTTATAAAACATTACATGTAATTTGATAATACACATCATATGAAAGTTTTACTTGTAAGGTAGACAACCAGATCAATAATTGTTTATAGTGTCCATCTGTCGCATACAATAGGCCTATAGATTCTCATCACTAATATATATATTGAATTAGGTTAAAGGTTTGCTCACAATCAGATTAAATTCAGCTCTAAACATGCTAAATAACACTCCGCTACATGAAAGAAATAAGTAGATCTTTCAGGTACCCCTCCCCCTCCCCTACAAATGCATTTCAAATGTGATAGAGAACAAGTACTAAAAGTTTAAAGTGAATATCTTTGATACTTTCTGTTCGTTACATATTTCCTACACAGTTATCATTTAGTGCATTTGCTGGCTTTAATTTGGGGATAATCACTTGTTTAACATATATTTTTGAACTATTTGTATTTGGTATATAATATTCATACTTAGATAAAATTGAAAATAAAATGATGTTCAAATGTTTTATGTGTTTACGACTAATTCCATTTCCTTTACTTTTTTACAACGCTCCCCGATTCTAAGGAATCCGGCACTGAAAATTAAAACTATTCCTACTAACTGTAGAATATACAAAACTGATTTAGGTCCATACAAATCGTACAGTTTTCCACCGATCCATATAAAACTCAAGTCTCCAAAACTTCCAGCAAACTGTATAATCATTAAGCACATTCCGCTTATTTCGATTAGAGTATTTCCATATGCAATACCGCTTGGATATAGAGGTGATATCAGGAATCCTTCAAACGCTGTACAATACCATAACAGTGAAGGACGTAGAGACGCGTACATATTTAACATTGAAGATGACATAAGGTGCATAAAAACTTGAAATAAAAACAGCTTTCTTATTGGCATATAACTAGAAAGCACTGATCCCACAAGTCTTCCAATCGTAAGTCCCAGCCAAAAGGTCATATTTAGATAGGACGCTTCTGACTTTGAAAACCTAAAAACTGTGACACTAAAAGATCGAACAAACTGTCCAAACATCTCCATACCACCTACCAGCGTAAAATAATATAGAAACAAAACAGTGAGGATATAAACACCATAACAAAACTGTCCATTAGAATATGTAGCAGGATTAATCATTTCTTTGAATGTTAATTTCTTGGATGAAGACTCTGATGAAGTTTTAACTCTTTTATATCCTTTGCAAAAGTAACGGTTAAAATGAAAACGGTAAAATGCCAGAGACAGTAACATTGTTGCAATTCCTATAGCAATATATGCAATATGGACTCGTGTTCCTTTAATAACCTTGAAATCTTCCTTATTCTTGTTGGGGCTTTTCTGTTTTGGAAATTGTACGACAGCAAGAAATGGATTTACAACTAGGGGGACCAGTAATGCACCGATTCCATACCCAACATGAAGTAACTGAAGAGAAACCGCCGTCTTTTCTGGCCAAAGCATAATCACAGACCTGATACCAGCTGTAATGAAAATCAAATAATATATTTTGACAGTAAGACAATCAAAGGTCCTTGTGAATAGCTTACATTGTAGTTAACATCTTTATTTATTCTTTCTTCTTAATATGTTCTCCGTTTAGTTTATAGACATATGCATATATATGTAGTATATAGACCCATGATATAAAGCTATTAACATTATAAGAAAATAAAGTTCCAATTAGAGTGCTAAATATTTGTTATAGGATTATATGTTGCTTTTTACTTATAAGCTATTATTTGTAAGTTTGAGATATTTCAGCATTTACCTCGATGATAGTGGTATATGATTATTTCACGAGTGCTCAAAGAAATTATAAATGTTTGCGATTTATACATCTTAGTTCAGGACTAATTACAGAAACATCACTCACCAATTCCGATGACACCACTACAGACGCCAAGGGCAAAATAATGGAACCAGAGTGTGTTAATCGTGTACGTGTACGGTACAAGTATTATAGCCAATCCTGCTATTGTCTCTGATAGGGCTATTAATAAATCTAGGGAGTTGCTACATTTGTCAACTAAAATTCCACCAATCAAAGCGCCGAAGAACCCGCCAGCACCACGCCCACTGACTGATCTAGAAACCTCCTCGTATGTTGCACTGAATATTATTTTGATGTCAATCATTGTTGGACCAGGTATTTCTAAATAAAATCCCTATAATAAAATAAAATATGATATAAATGTTGAAAAGATTAATAAATTTTGACATAATTTTACATTGAATATCCATTGGTGTAAAAAGTATATTTTCAAATCGTTAACCATATTATATAGTAAACATATTTATACATTTCACCATCCTTTTTATGTAATATCTTATACAATTACACAAAATTTTGGCAATTTCAATCTGCCAATCTTAAAAGAGAAAGGATTTAGATATGTATATCCCTCTATTATTGTACTTAATCGTATCGGCATTATCCACCGTATCCCCCAATGACGTCATCCAAGGGCGACAACTTGAATACGGTCTTAAATGAAAGGGTCTATAGCAATAAGAATCAATGTATAGAAAGCATATATCTCTACATAACTTGTAAGCAGAATACTTATTTCACATATTATGAAATATAACCAATGAACTTTCAGCGTTCGAACCACGTCATGTTCCAAAAGAAATCACGGATCTAATCTTATAAATTTAGCCTCGTTTATGTCTCCATGTTTCCAGATTCCAAAACATCCATATAAATTGCATATAATAACCCATAAAGTCACGTTTTCTATCTATCTATATATTAAATGCATAACATACTACATTTACCCTAGTATTAAAAAACGAACAACATATCAATTCCTTATTGTTCTTGAAGGGACAAAGTTATGTGGTGTGAACAGAAATGTAGATATATATTATTGAGAACAATGCTGATTCTATTCGACTCGTTCACAGCTGCAAAACCTATATTGGATTCTGCTAACGCCTCGTCCAAAATAAGTATGACAGTATGTATTCTTCCAATAGAATTCAGTATTGTACTCTACAATGTATAATAACCTGTTTAATAATGTATATCAACAACTGAACAATGCGGTTGTAAATTGATCACTTCAAATGGTGGTTTTACATAACTTTTAACAACGTGTTAAAATTTGTTTAAAATACCCCTTTAGACATAACAACGTGTACTCTAGTCTCAGCAATACGTCGCAAGAGTTAGTGATATGCGTTTCGTTTGTTGAATCCATTGTCTCTGTTTTGTCAAACTCCACAGTGATTACCACACAGGGCAGACTGTACTGTTAAGGGGAGATCACTGCGTAGGAGATTGCTGTTTTGGTCTTGTTAGTTTTATGACATAAATGTTATATGTAATACTAGTTTTTAAAAAAGGCAATAAAGTAACCGTAACTATGTAACTCACCATCGATCCCCAGACCAACGTCAACATAATCACCTTGTTTATTTTATTTATATCCTGAAACACCATTGTTTTTCCTTGATAGTGAATTTCTCCGCTGAATTCTAATTTCTAATATATTTTAATACACCACATAAAAGAAAATCTAGGACCAGTTTTATGTTAAAGGACACATCTATACTTTATGTTTTATGTTTCATTGATCCGTAAATACAACACGTGTTCAATATTATAAGGCTATGATATGTATGTGAAAGATGGCGTTTTCTTTTTTAAAGTCAATGAAGCATAGCTATTAATTAATTTATCAATGGCCATTACACAAATGCGCACCATTGGAGAAAGGTATCATTGTACAGGAACTTTAATATGGATCGTAAAACTCTCCGTATATGTTTATATGTAATTGCATTCAATATTCATTTCGATTATTACATTACGGCTGCATTCTGTTATACAATTGATAATCTTATAATATTGCATTGTATAAATAAGCAAGTGACAATTTTATCATTACTTTACACTTAGTGTTATTAAAATATTACACTTTCACTGTACGTAATGAATATAATATTAATTAATATACATGTAGACACTATTATTATATACTATATACTTACACTGAAATAAATATGCCGACACTTATGAATGCATGTATACGAACACTATGGTAAAATATGGGCAATGTAGTAAATACAGTGTACACTGTTACTAGTATTCATACTCTGTAATGAATCTCCAGACACTGTATTGAATATAATTACACTATCATAAACATAAGTACATTGTAATAAATTTAATATACTTGCATATACCGACACAGTTATACATATAAATTACACTGTCATAAACATGATTATAGTGTAGTATACTGTAATAAATTTACATACGTTGTAATAAATAAAGGGACACAGTAATAAATACATTAACTGTAATACTTATACGAGTGGTGAAGGTTGCCGGTCCCTCACCGCCGTCTGTTTGGATCATGTCAGGGACGTTAAATTCTTTCATGTGAGGAAACTATCCAGCTAGCTAACTGAAGGGCGGTGATTCTACTCAGCCGTCTGCTCGAGTCAGAAATAATGCACAAAGGGGCACCTTAAATATAGGTCTTCCTCCACAAGTAAGGTCTGAAGAAAAAAACTTACACTTTAATTAATATACGGACAACTAAAATTACACGCACACTAAAATATACGAACACTGTAATAAATGTAAGGAAAGTGTAATTATATTCATTGTAATAAATATACGGACACTGTAATAACAATGTTAACACTGCAATGAACACATGAATATCGATGAGAGAATGTATATACAATGTCTTATCAAAAGTGAACGGGGCAATTTTGATTAATGCACGATTTATTTCACTAATTACTATAGTGGCAACAGATGTTGAAATGATTGTGATATGCACATATTTCATCGATTGGCTGGATAATTGTAGCTATTGTAGACCGTAATGTATAGAGGATATTTTTGTGAATGTGTAATTTTTTATCTACCACAAAGTTTGATTTTTCAATATTATAAAGAGAGCAAAACTTTCTCACTTTAAAAAGAGATGTATGAAATAAAAACATTTCACCTCCTTTGTTATAAATTATAAACCGTAAAAATATAAGATATTTGATCAACTAGTTGGATTGTATAAATTCACTTATGTTATATTCAGATATGTTACTGTAGTGGGACCTACCTACAACATATGTTTATGTCTAAAGAACACACAATGGGTTAAAGCAACTAATATTCAATAAACCTAATTGCAACAACATAACTATAAACAAACCCTATAGTAGCAAAATACATCTCTGTCCAATGAGACCTACATGAATAACAGAAGCGGATTTCAATTTGACTTTACATCCAGTATTATGCGATTATAACTATCTATAACTGTTTCCCGAGTTGGTGTAAGAAACTATGATGAATATCAGAGTCATTCAATAAATGAGCCGCGTCATGACAAACCAACATAATGTGTTTGCGACCAGCATGGATCCAGACCAGCCTGCGCTTCCGCGCAGTCTGATCAGGATCCACGCTGTTCGCTTACAAACCATATTATAAGTAGAGAAACTGATAGCGAACAGCATGGATCCTAATCAGACTGCGCGGGCTGGTCTGGATCCATGCTGGTCGCAAACCGTCTTTGTTGGTTTTGTTCCGACGCGGCTCAAATGAACAACCCGGGAGTATTTTCATACAAAACATTACACACTTGGGATGCCGAATACTACGGATGAGAACTCACCGAGCATGTATAAATTCCCAAATATTTAGAACAAAACTGTACACGTACCTGAATCTATAATAATTTTCAATACTTATCTGATGGTCTCACTTTTTAAATTTCTCACACAAGATTAGCTTCTTATAGGTCCGACATTCGACAAACATTTCATAATTATAACATTATTACTATATCAATTATTTAGGTTTCTTTCTTTTTAAACTGAATACCACAAATTTACAAAAAACAACCTTTTTATTTTTGTTGTCTCTAAAAGTCTAAAAAAGTTACTCATTAGCCAATTACCACTTTTGTTGCTCTTTGGTAATTTGTAGTTATTGTGATTTAGTATTATAAAGATACTACATTGTTTTCATTTGAGCCGCGTCACGACAAAACCAACATAAAGGGTTTGCGACCAGCATGGATCCAGACCAGCCTGCGCATCCGCGCAGTCTGATCAGGATCCATGCTGTTCGCTTACAATCCCTATTACAAGTAGAGAAACCGATAGCGAACAGTATGGATCCTGACCAGACTGCGCGGATGGCAGGCTGGTCTAGATCCATGCTGGTCGCAAACCCATTATGTTGGTTTTGTTGACGCGGCTCATTTTGCTTCTTAACTGCGGAATAATTTCACATTCAGTTCTACTTTCTATACAGGGGACAAGCATCAAACAAGCTCTAAACCATTATCCCAACGTTATAAGCTCACGTTTGACCTTTCTAAAGATGGAAAAAAATATTCATTTCCGGGGAACAATGTGCCTTTAAAAACAAAACATCAACAGTTAAGTTCCGCGGAATATTGTTACTATCTGGAATTCAAAGTAAAAAGATAACAAACCTCTTGGCTCACGTTTTTATTTATTCAAATATATTGTAAGCATTTTATATCATAAAATAAACTGTGTTTCACAATAAAATATATCGTATCCTCATGTAAACATATACCATGCATAAAGTGAAGAATTATAACATTTAACAGATCACGAAGGCTAAACATATAATAGACCAGAGCTGTGTCTGCTCCAGGAATTCAAACAAATTAGTTCATCAAATCAAAAAAAAAAAAAAAAAAAAAAAAAAAAAAAAAAAAAACCAACAAAAAACGTAAAAATCTGTGCTTAAGTCAGATTGGTCAAATAGGGGAATTTAAACAGCTTTCAAAATACCAAGTGTTTTTATCGCCCAAAATTGAGGATTATTTTACATATTCACACTTACAAAAATGCGCCGTTAATATGATAATTTTAAGGTGTATACAACTATATATATGCTGCAAAAATATTTCTGAACTTAAAAAAGAATAGTTCAAAAATGCTGGTATGAAAGAAATATAGTAGCGATCTGCTTTTAAAGCGAATGGCATACGAACAAAAATATTGCCAAACCCTACCTAAAGTACCAGCATAATTATAGCTGTTCTGGAACACTTTACTCTGTTGACGTACAATTAATGGTGCAACTCTTTCGAGAATCGATCAAAAGATCGTGAAAACTATGCAATTTTACCGGTGAAAAAAAATATACAGTAAAAATATTTCATAAGATACAGCCTCATATACTCTTTAATGTGTTTGTACAATTTCAGCAGTACAATAAAACTAAATCATATATCCTATATATGCTTACTTGATATTGAACGATTTATAAGTTGCATGTTGAGTTAATAACATAAAGTAATTCATGATCAATAACACATGGCGGAATCTCATTATTTGATTTCATGGAACACAGTTTTAGATACTCACAGTCTTAACCTGAGAAGCAGACGAAAATTTTGATAAAATTCTGAACAGCACGAGACTTATGACCACAATCCAGGCAGCTACACTAGCTGCGTGTAGTACCGAGGCACCTCCATATATATCGTACATCTTTCCTGCCGTCCATAAATATGTCAGATCACCGAAACTCCCAGCGAAAACTATAACCATTAAACATACACCAGATAGATTCAATATATTGTGACCATAGGCGACACCTAGTGGATATAATGGTGCGATAATTAGACCTTCAACTACTGTTAAAAACCAAAATATTTTCGGATCAGCTAGTGCGTATTTATTTAATGTTATAACTGACAACAGATGTAGACCTGTTTGGACGAGAATTAGTGTCCGAACATGCACAACACGTGCAATAAATGCACCTAATAATCGTCCTACAGTAAGGCTCACCCAAAACAAAGTGTTCAGATAAGACGATTCCGACTTTCCAAGATGGAAAACATCGACAGAAATGGTTCTAACAAATGTCCCAAATATCTTCTCCCCGCCTACAACATTAAAGAAATATACAAATAGTAAAACTAAGGCTCCTAGCCCATAGTAGAAATTCCCATTGGCATAAGAGGCAGGGTTGATCATCTCTTTAAAAGATTTAGGTTTTGATGATGTTGATTGCGTAGGTCCTTTGACAACTGATGATCGTTTATCTGTCAATTGAAACAAAAAGAATGGAACTGCCACACAACACGTGAAGACCCCAATACCAAGAAACGCTAGATGAGCACGTGACTCTTTGATCACGTGATATTGAGGCACTGGGTTGTCACTATTGGTCTGTTCTTTTTCAATGACTGCAAGGAATGGGGAACAAATAAGCGGCCCTAAAAGGGCGCCAATTCCAAAACCCATGTGTAACAACTGTAGCACTATCGAGCTGCTGTCCTTCCAAATTTCCAGAGCAATTCTAGTTCCACCTAAAAAGATATATAAATATGAATATTACATCAATTAATGATGCAAAGTAATACCTAATGTTCGCAACGTATTACTAGTACTTTGAAAATCTGGATCCCGTACAAAACCGTTCTTGTATGTTTTGGTTTGAGATAATAATGAAGTTTTTATGTTCAGCTAGTGACGGCCTATTATTCAAATAAATAAGCTATAAAATCGTAGGTTTGTATTTCTAGAAACAGTTTGCAATATTAAAGCAAAGATATAATGGTAACAATCATTGAGTATACAGTAAAAAAAACTTTATTGAATACAAGACATGAATCAGCTGACTTGAAAACCGTCAACATATAACTGAAACTATAAATGGAATTACCCGGCTGTCTATATAATGATAATGTTTAGGGGATTTCAGTAACAGAAAAAAAATGAATAAGCAACAGTATAGAGCCTGGTAAGACTGACTATATACTGCCAGTGACAAAGTACACCCTTTTTATTGCCGTACATTTAGATCTCAATTAAAAGAATATTAATTTTAAAATGAAATGTATGTATCAATACACGAATATGTATTATACAATTCATGTTTTAGGCTGTGTATTTAGATAAAGTTTAAGACACGTAGTAAAACAAGATTTAAAGATCGCTATCCTATAAACTAACACTATAAACGCTGTTGGAAGCAGCATATACATCGCATACTTCAACCATTTACAATAGATGAATGTTATAACAATATCATTGTGTACACCGGTCTTGTCGATATTTGAGACCGGTGTGTATACAATGATAACAATATACATGTCAGCGTTACTCGCATGTACAGTGTTTAGATTATCCATATGTTACACTTACAGCGTAACTGATCAAGTACACAGTTTGTTAACAATGTTGCAAGTACATCCGATCATAAAGTACGGTGTTTAACTTACCCATATTAACGGCATTACTAGTGCATCCAATCATAAAGTACAGCGTCTTATCCATATTATAAACGGCGTTACTACTACATTCAACCATAAAGTACAACGTTTAACTTATCCATATTAACAGCGTTACTATAAAATTCAATCATAAAGTACGGTGCTTAACTTATCTATATAAACGACTTGACTAGTACATCCAATCATAAAGTACAGTGTTACACTTACCCATATTAACGGTAATACTAGTACATTCAATCATAAAGTACGGTGTTTAACATACCTATATTAACGGCATTACTAGTACATCCAATCATAAAGTATGTGGTGTTTAACTTACCCATATTAACGGCATTACTAGTATATC
Organism: Ruditapes philippinarum; assembly: GCF_026571515.1. Classification (NCBI taxonomy): domain Eukaryota; kingdom Metazoa; phylum Mollusca; class Bivalvia; order Venerida; family Veneridae; genus Ruditapes; species Ruditapes philippinarum. The sequence continues at coordinate 9,989 of NW_026865529.1, read as the reverse complement.
AAATCATAAAGTATATGGTGTTTAACTTACCCATATTAACGGCATTACTAGAACATCAAATACTGAAGAACAGTGTTTAACTTACCCATATTAACGGCATTACTAGAACATCAAATAATAAAGAACAGTGTTTAGCTTACCCATATTAACGGCATTAGTAGAACATTCAATCATTAAAGCACGGTGTTTAACTTACACAAATTAACGGCATAACAAGTACATCCAATCATAAAGTAAGGTGTTTAACTTACCAATATGAACGGCATTACTAGTACATCCAATAATAAAGAACAGTGTTTAACTTACCCATATTAAAAGCGTTACTAGTGCATCCGATCATAAAGTACGGTGTTTAACTTACCCATATTAACAGCGTTACTATAACATTCCATAATAACGAACGGTGCTTAACTTACCCATATTAAGGACGTGACTAGTACATCCAATCATAAAGTATGTGGTGTTTAACTTACCCATAATAACGACATTACAAGTACATCAAATACTGAAGAACAGTGTTTCACTTACCTATATTAACGGCAATACTAGTACATCAAATAATAAAGAACAGTGTTTAGCTTACCCATATTAACGGCATTAGTAGAACATTCAATCATTAAAGCACGGTGTTCAACTTACACAAATTAACGGCATTACAAGTACATCCAATCATAATGTACAATGTTATCTTACCCATATTAACGCCATTACAAGTACATCCAATCATAAAGTAAGGTGTTAAACTTACCCAAATTAACGGCATTACAAGTACATCCAATCACGGCATTACAAGTACATCCAATAATAAAGAACGGTGTTTAACTTACCCATATTAACGGCATTACTAGTGTATCCAATCATAAAGTACGGTGTTTAACTTACCAAAATTAACGGCATTACAAGTACATCCAATCATAAAGTACGGTGTTTAACTTACCCATATTAACGGCTTTACTAGTACATCCAATCATAAAGTACGGTGTTTAACTTACCCATATTAACGGCATTACTAGTATATCAAATCATAAAGTACGGTGTTTAACTTACCCATATTAACGGCGTTATTAGTACCTCCAATCATAAAGTACTGTGTTTAACTTACCCATATTAACGGCGTTACTAGTGCATCCAATCATAAAGTACAGCAACCACACATAATCTATTGTTGGTACATGCGGCACCATGGAAATACACATGCCTGCGATTGTAGTTCCAATAGCTATACATACATCTAAATGTCGCTCGAACTTGTCAACAAGTAAAGCCCCAACTAAGGCTCCAAGAAAGCCACCGACCCCTCGTCCAGCAACAGACCTAGTAATTGCCTCGTAGTTGGTATTGTAAATTAACTTGAGATCTATCATTGAAGGTCCTGATACTTCCAGGTACAAACCCTGCAACAGATACGTGTAGGTACATTAAAATACTTATAACAATTATAAAGATACCGGGGTTTATTAAAATATAGGTTCAGTCGTTCATGTTAACATTGTTTAGTTTTAAAACTGGGATAGTAAATATCAAATTTATCTAAACTCTATGATACAACGGACTTAAATTACTCTCTGCGCGAATACACAATTTTTATTTCGAAATTATGAATATTATAAGCTAGCTCCGTGATTTATTTTAACTTCCGCATTAGAAATGGGAACGGGTATAGGGCCTAGTCAAAATATATTGACGTGCCAAAGCTAGATTCTGATTTTTTCTGGGTCAGAATATCGCTTAATAGAGGGGAGATATTTCCTGTACACATAATGGCACAATTTCTCATTACCGTTGTACGATTACATGAAGTTGGACTATTATATGGGTCCCTATTTATAATGGGTTGAGTTAAAATTAAGTACCGCTCAAGTCGGTGTTAGGGGGTGTGAGGTGTGTTGCATTTTTCATTACCCCTCATATACAGACTCAATCAAACCAAGCATGCAATTTTCATATAATTTTAATGCTTCAAATTTTCCAGATTTTTGGATTAGTGTCAGATATAATTTGATCATTAAATGCTCGCATGCATGCAAGCTGTTGAAGCGGACAACATTACAATTTAGGAAGTAGATCTATCTATACACATATACTGTCTGAAATGGAGAAATGAGAAAGATTTGAAATACAAATTTCAGTTAAGATAAAACATGATATAAATTATATACATACAAGCTTAAGATGTTCCTCAGTTACACCACGGATTTATATGATATAAATCCGTGGTTACACCTATCAAACATTGTGGTGATCACAAATACGTACATGCACTGCTTTATATAAACATTGCAATAAACCTATATTATGTATAATATTTTTATCAATGAATAATTCACAACTTGTATTCTGTGATAGAACATCAGATAAAATATCTAATTTTGAGCTTTCCGGCATTCGATCAGCTCATAAAATTAGTCTTGTCGGTATATATAGCATATATATCACAGGAACTTGAAATTCTATCACTATTAACGATAATATGCAAAATATACCCCCTATATACTATAAATTTTTTTATAGTATATAGGGGGTATATTTGGATATTATAATTAATATTGGTTATTTGATAGAATTTCAAGTTCCTGTGATATATATATTGCCATTTACTGTACGGAAGATCCTTCAAGTTCTGTCCCAGTAAGAACTTAATAACTATCAAATGAAGTTATTCTATGATAATTGGGACAATTTAGTCGAATGCCCATTTAGCTGTGATAAGTTGGACTATATCTGTTTATTTAATTATTTTGTAATTACAATCACGGATTTCCAATGTTATGTAATGCGACAAACAATTAATTGCAAACACCTGAAGTATACTGTACTGTACATACCTTTGTTATCCATGCCATGAATATCATAAATGTCTGACATATATGCCGGACCGTCACAGGTTGTCCCATCTGAATACTATATTCAATATACTGTATTTATCTATAATACTGTATAAAATCGTGACACTGTTCAAAAACCTACATGTACATGAAACGGTTTGTACTTGTAAAATTCATTAAAATCAACGTCTCAGATGATACCATTAGATCTATAGTATGTGTCAAAGTAATTTAATATCAAAGTTTAAAATATTGATTTTTATTTCCATTTAGATCAAATTCATCATATATGTTATTTCTCTCGCCATTCAGAACACGTATTGTTGATAGGTCAAATTGATTGAGTTAAAATGTATGTCTGCACCGCCGGTTTTGTGTCATTAAAAAGGTCATAGGTCATTCAAGTTGAAGGTTGTTGGCGATAAAATTTAATGTTATGCAAGTTAATATCGCACAGGTATGGTATTTTAATGAATTTATAACAAAAATAAATTGAATTAAGCACTTCTTTATTGTCGTGACTAAGAAGGACAGGCAAATATATGCAAACAACTGCTTAGTTATAAATCTTTTTTGCAGTTTAGTCCTCAAAATTATTCGACCCCAAACAGTTATAACAGTTGTAGCATAAAATGCGATATAAAAATGATACCGATATTTGATTGATTTAGCCTAAATCAGTTAAGTGCAGTCATATCGAGTATACAACAAGTCGCACCATAGTTCTTTCCAACTTCCTTTCTGTCAAATCCCTGGCTAGGAGTAGGATTCCAATATATCAGACGTTTATGTCTGTCCAGCCTGTTGCTTTGCCCAGAAGCAAAAATATCTCAAAGCGACGTCATATTTATAGGACTAGCTAGGATTAGGACTAGTCTCAATTTTTCAACGGCAAGACAGACCGATTTTATAATCTGATATTTCATAGATGTATGTCTGTCGCGAAGGGCGACCATCATATATATAAAAAAAAGCCCTAAAGCGCATAATTTGTTGGGCTAGGATTAGGACCACAAACTTGGGATGTGGAGCTCCAACCCTTGAATTCCAAATAAAATGCATTTTTAGTAATTTTACACATTATACATGTCTTCCACATTATGTCTGTGGGGAGGACATAGGCAATCAGCATGTCAAGTCACTTAGAAAACCTTAAAAGTGCTTAGAAAACCTTAAAAGTGAAATAAACAGGGAAGCACTAACTTGGTATTTATAATTCGGGTACAACTCTATCATAGGTGTACTCTCAGTATTTTGTCATGAATAGAATAGTGTTTATTTCCAATTATGGGCATACAATTACATAAAATAAATTTCAGTACATAAGATGTAATTGACATAAACAAAATAATAAGATAACACAAGCTAATTCTGATTTGATAACACAATTAAAAAGGACTAGTAACTATATGCATTCAAAAAAGGCATTTTAAATGACAACACATAAAATTAAAAAGCCTCATCAAATAACTAACCCACAATATCTTTGGAGATGCACATTGACAAAGACTAATGATGTTAATAAATAACTATAATTACTAATTAAGCATAGAAGTTCTATTTATTGTTGAACTTTATAAATGTACTTGACTAAAATGCCCATTAATTCAATCAGCTATTGACCTATAAGCTGATAAGTGCATATTAAATTGTTTTACACACATTTGAAGGTATTTGAACATCATGTGTGATCGTGCAGAAAAATCTTTGACCTCATTCAACAAAAACTGAAATACTTTTTCAGCTTCACACAAAATATGCAATATAAAATTCATCAATGAAATTCAATGGAGACATATAGGAAACATTATAAGTAAGCCAATAATACCCCTTGCTATATACTTAAGTATATCAACAGGGTAGTCAGTTTTTTCTCCCACTTACCAAATAGCCCTTACTGCATTAGTTACATTATTACTAGAACTTTGAATCTTAATAGTTTTCCTAAAATCTACGTTTCCTACATTTTTTTCAGGTTTGATTTTATTGAAATATTTTTGCACATCTGGTGGCTTGCAGCTTTTAGATTAATTAATGCTGTCTACGTTTAGGCTATGTTACCTCTAGCCAGACTCAGATGGTTAATATAGTTTCATATATATATTTTCAGTTTTTGTATTTAAACAAAATGAAACTTGGTGTTCTGAAGATATCGACTGGCTGCCTACAATGTTGTATGTTGAGGTCAGTGTCCAGACAGATCAAGATGACTTCAAACCTCTGTCTGGTGAGACATTGTAGCACTTCCACAGGTGTGAGGAGGAAAATGAAACCTAGAATGAAGGCATGGCAGATTCATCAGTACGGAGGTACTCATTTAAATTAATACATTTAACTTAAAATGTATCAAATAAATGTAATTGCTGTATAGTCTGATTTCTATAAAATGCTCAATCATTTTTTAAAATAAAAAAGTATAGTGATTTTGGGTATGAAATAAATAGGGCTGAGCTATGTTATAGCAGATCAGACTTCAAAGTGATTTATAAGTGACTTAATTTCAAGTTCTTGTGCATTTACAAATGATAGATGTGTTGTGTTTTTTGTTAGAGTAGTGTGTGTTTCTTAAAAACTTATTTGACCTAAATTGAGATAAGTTATGATCTTTGATGAATTACATCTTGAATCTACTTATACTTTTGGTTTTTAGGTAATTTCTTTTAATTATTGTTTGTTTTTTGTTTTTGTTGTAGGAAATGAAGAGCTAGTATTGTCAGAAACGGCAAAGATTCCCGAGATAAAAAATCCTAAAGATATACTTATAGAAATACATGCTGCTAGTGTTAATCCTATTGATGTAAGAATGAGAGGTAAATTATTACTGCTCTATAGTCTATTTTCTTTTGTCAATTTCTCCATGATTTTGATCACATCATATCCTATTGTTTTCAAATTTTAATTTTATTTTTGATTTTGAATTTTAAGAGTTACTTTACCCAAAGTGTTGCATCATGGCACATTTACAAATAATCAACACTACCTGAGAGACTCAAAGATCAACATCTTGTAAGATCCTCACTTAGTTATATTCCACTTTAGTTGAATAGGAGTTCTAGATCAAGATTGTATATTGTAATATTAACCCTTATAGTTTATATATGTATTGATGTCTTTCTTTATTTAACAGAGGGCTATGGTAGTACTGTTGTTAATCAAATGAGAAAATGGTTTGGAACTTCTTCAGGGGGATCGGAATTCCCTCTCACTCTGGGACGGGACTTTTCTGGTGTAGTAAAACAAACAGGGCATGGTGTGTCAAGGTATAAACCTGGAGATGAGGTGAGATATGATGAAGACTTTAAAAAAAGTATGTAAAAATGATATGATTAGATTGGCAAGATCTCAAAGTTACTGTGTTAAAGCAAACAGCAATATTATCTTGTCTATGTTATTGAGCCGTGGAGCCATGTCTGTGCATAGAGAGCTGGACCAGTCTGCACATATGAACTTGACCTGAAACTGAGAGCAAAGTTCATGTACATGTTCATAAATATGGACAATGCCATCTTAACATTTGATAAGGAAACAGATATCAATAGTTGAAGAATAATGCACAGTTTGAGTTCAAATGTGCAGGAGTATGATCACAATGACCGATAGGCCTGAGTAATTAATTACAAAGCATTTGAAAGATAAACCATACATTATTCTACAACAATGCACTCAGAATTATTTTCTTGGTCCCTCAATGCTGTGGGTTCAAATCCCGACAGGGACTTTGGATTCTTTGATGTGAGGAAACTATACAGCTAGAGTGGTTCTACTAAGGTGCAAATGTGTGTCTAAAATAATTCATGGAAAAGATCCTGAGGTCCTCCTCCACCAGTAAAATTGGAAAGTAGCCATATGACCTGTACCGTGTTGGTGTGTTGAAAAAAAAATTCATTTGGTTTATTGAAGTCTTATCTGATGACGTGCAAGCATTTGCTTTATACGCTGTGCATGTATCATGTAATAATGCACTTAATTGAGAAGTGAAGAATGTTAGAATTTAAGATAACCTTTTCAAAAGTGTCAACAGTGCAAGAAAATGTATATTTGCACTAGACACTTTTAACCTGGATCCTTGCACCTAGCAAGGTATAGCATAGACTTTAAATTTAGAACGGCCAAAACAAAACAATTCCATTGACCTGGCAGTGTGAGGATAGACAGAAAGTAAAAACTAACCACATTATCACCACATGGGAATTACAGTTAACTGTACATGTGTGTGTATAATTATATTTATATGTGACAGTTCTTGATAAATAATCTAACTTTCAGGTATGGGGAGCTTTAGCACCAGAAAGACCTGGAACACATGCACAATACTGTGTAGCTGGAGAAAAAGAGGTGATATTTCTATATTTTTTAAGGAGATATCTGTTGAATATCTGTCTCTGTATCTAAAATAGTTCATAACCTAGGAGCAGTGTGTATGTGATGATGATTTTAGCCCTGTGTTAAAGTGACAACTTCTCATTCATGTTAGTCATTTGTTTGATAAGGAATGATTGTTGTTTCCACATGGAAGTTATGTTTGCTGAGAAGGAAATTTAATGTTAAAGAGGAGGGAACAATATGTAATGCAATATGGTCAATCAATTTAAAGTGGCTTTTGTGTACAGGAGTATTTTCAATCAGAAAGGACAGACCTTTCATACCAATCTGAAGACAAACTTTATTGAAGAGTTTTTCGATTTCTTAACACGACTTCTCCATGATACTTTGATGTGTCAGGACAGCCTCTAGAAACAGGAATTAGGACCAAAGTTCCAGGTTTATTGAAAAAAATAATGTATGTAAAATTTCGGCGGAGGATATAGTAATAATCTCCGTCCGTCCGACCTTCCGTCCGTCCTTCCGTCTGTCCGTCCGACATTTTTGTCCGGAGCATATCTCTAAAAGTGTTTGAGTAATAAACTTGAAACTTCATAGGTGGATAGACCTCATTGAGGAGGAGTGCAGTGCACAAGAATGATAACTCTACCTTGCATGATTTTTGAGTTATTGCCCTTTGTTATTTTTCAAAATTGATTTTTGTCCAGAGCATAACTCCAAAAGCCTATGAGATATTAACATGAAACTTCATAGGTGCATAATTCTCACTCATGAGGTGTGCAGTGCACAAGAATGATAACTCTACCTTTCATAATTTTTGAGTAATTGTCCTTTGTTATTTTTCATACCTAATTTTTCACCCAAGTGGAGCATAACTCAAAAAGTGTTTGAGATATCAACATGAAATGTCATAGGTGGATAGATCTTTTTGAGGAGGAATGTTGTGCGCAAGAATGATAACTCTTCCCTATACAATTTTTGAGTTATTGTCCTTTGTTTTTTTTCATGCTATGTTGTCCAGAGCTTATCTGAAAAAGTATTTGAGGTATCAACTTGAAACTTCAAAGGTGGATGGATCTCATTGAGGAGGAGTGCAGTGCTTAAGAATGATAACTCTACCCTGCATTATTTTTGAGTTATTGCCCTTTGTTATTTTTCAAAATTAATTTTTGTCCAGAGCATAACTCAAAAAGCCTTTGAGATATTAAAATGAAACTTCATAGGTGCATAGATCTCACTCAGGAGGTGTGCACTGCACAAAAATGATAACTCTACCTTTTATAATTGTTGTGTTATTGCCCTTTGTTCTTTTTCATACTTAATTTTTCAATTCAATTTTTTTCTCAAAAAGTATTTGAGGTATCAACTTGAAACTTCTAGAGCCATCATCGATATCGACAATATCGATGTATCGTTGATATTTTTTTGTCGATCAATAATCGATACACATTTTAAAAAATCGATACTTTTGACTTATAAATTAAATGTCTAGAAATTATACAGTTCACCCAAAATATATGCAAAAACAATTATTTATATCAAATGTGATGCTTTTGTTATATAGTGGAATTATTTCATAGCAATGGATGAATGGTGACAAAAAAATATTGTCTAGAAAAAATCATGCAGTGGACAAGACACTGTACAGAACATGTTTTTGACTGAAATCATTGAAACACGTATGAAAATGAATGACACACAAGTGCGTATAGGATATTATCGATATATTGGTGTATCATTGATTTTAGTTACTTGATATCGATATATCGTTGATATGCTTTGCACTGAATCAATGACAGCTCTAGAAACTTTATAGGTGGATAGATTTTACTGAGGAGGGATGCAGCACACAAGAATGATAACCTACCCTGCATTATTTTTCAGTAATTGCCCTTTGTTATTTTCAGCCATCAGTATTCACATAGGTTTCAAATCTGTAATCACTATAGCCATCAGTTTTCATTACCAAACGACCTCTTAAAATGGAATTATTCCGCTCTACTACATATACATTCTTCCAATGAGCAAACACATTCGGTGGGGGATGGCCATGTTGACATGTCTCTTGTTCACTTACACTTACATTTTCAGTAACTTCTGAGCGCATTTAACTTGCTCCTTCTTCTGGTCAGATGTTAGCAAAAGGGGTATCTATATGGGAGTTATTTGCCTAACTTTCAAGTGGTTCTTTAGAATCATTTAAATTGACCAGTTTGATACCCCTGCAATATGAGCATTTACAAGTCATATTTTACATGAAGTTACCAGCGTGAGGAATTTTTAAATGTTAATAAAATACTCAATCAGTTGACTTCACACATGATTTTGGTATCATTTGAAAGCAGATGATTTGAAACTTAGCATAGTTTACACAAGAATTACAATCTAAATTAGGAAATAAACTTTATATTGTATTGCATATTGACCCATACTCATACATGTAACCCAAATTTGTGTCTTTATTCAGTTTAAATGCAAACACTATTTTAGATTTTTATGTTGTCAAAAAATATACTTCATAAGCAGTGTGTGCAAGTGAACTGTACAAACTTACTTTACTGAATATCTTAAATGAACTTGTCCATCTTTCATGTAATCATCAGTTTTAAGGGACAATTTCAAAATTTGTGTGACCATTATCAGAACAGCAAACAGTGCAGATGATGATCAGATGACACAGATGTGCTAGCTGTTCTTTGTCTGCACTGATTGCATGGTTATAATCTATTGCAGTCAGAAAGCTAAAGGGTTAATTAAAGCATTTGTTGTATACTATATAACCATTTTACTTTCCAAAGTAAAAAAAAACTTGTTAAAGAATGGAAATAAATTTTAATTTTT
>NW_026865528.1:0-47014 GCF_026571515.1 Ruditapes philippinarum | reverse complement strand
GTTTCCTTTTACTGAAATAAATAAATACTTTATAAAAGTATGTAAATATTTATCTATGAAATTATTAAATCAGCATGCCTCCAGATTCATGTTTATTCTCCTTAACATTTTGAAAATGTATTTAAAAGTAAAATAATGTGAAGTTATCAAAAGGAAGAAACTGAAATACCTCAAACAGCAATCACAACCTATATTAATTACCGATATGATGTCTAAATATTAAAACAAAGCCTTAACTGCGTAAACTCGCAGTAAATATATGGTGATAAATACTGAAAAATCAATCATGAATAGCACATAACATGTAAATTATTACATAATTCTTGGGTCGTTTTACTTTTCCTAAAATCTGAGGTTTGATTTTATTGAACTATTTTTACTAATCTGGAGACATGAATATTTTATATGCAGGTTCAATTATAACACCAAGTTAATATATCAATTAATAATATGTGTTCCAACTAGTATACTGCCATAAACTAGTATCGTAAAGAAAAAACAAGAGTCACAGAGTAAATGAAATATAATAATAATGGGATATTTATATAATTATTATGACTTGTTCATAGTGCCTTAAAAGTTTGTTTTTAAAAATGGCAATATGCAAGTTTATATTTTCCATTTCATTGAATCGAGGGCCATTTCATAAGTTTAGGTAGGATATAAGGATAATGTTTAATGCACTTTCGTGAAAAGTATTTTGAAAGAATGATAATCTTATTGGAAAGTATGACTCATATTTAAGTAATATAGCCATGTACGAGTCTTCATTATTTATTCCTGGTGTGTGTGGTGTATGTTAAAACCTAAACAGGAAACTTACAAACTTTCAATCTGTCTTGATAAATTGAGATATTTGATTTTATATGCGTGTAATTTTTTACGTTAAAAGCAAGTACATTGGGTAATTCAAGTTGCTTAAAAAATATTTGCCTGAAAATGTAAGACTCTTTTTTCAGTTATTTTATACATGTATACATTTAAGTAAAAAACAGACATAATAATTTAACAAAATATATTTTGCCCGTTTCGACATTTTAGTTATATTTTGGACGTTTTTTTCTTTGTCTCAACATTGTAGTAATTCGGGCGACACAAATGTTTTATGAATGTCCTCGTGATTTAATTTACCACTTTTTATCGTTTTATTTAGTTAAAAAAGGTATGACAGTAACTAATTCTAGTAACTAAGGACAAGAAAAAAATGAAGGTCATGCAATGCGCTTAATTAATCCAGTACCTTACATACACCACAGGACTAACATGTGCTGAATTAAACATTAATACAAAAAATCGAAGGAAAAGATAATTGATTCAAGAATAGAATAGTATAAACATCATGCTATGATACCACTTATAGTAATAGATTTTACTTTGTTATAGGTATGCTCTGTATATTTACAGTGTAAAATATACATTTTACTGAGTGTTTGAATAGAACATAATTGAAGAAACAACTGCAGTATGTATTAAATTTGGTAATTGGATATTTGTTTTGTTCAGATTTATAAAACAAATTTAGAAATGCCGCTATGAAAGATAGTTTGACCTCTTGGTAATTGTGAACTGTAGTTTTAAGGAAGGGAAGAAATTCAATACAGGTTGCATAGTATACAGAAAATGAATTATATCTTCACATATATATCTTTGCTACAAATATTATTTATTATTACTACACACAGTTTATGACACAAAATGAAATATTTAAAAAAAAAACAATATATAAAACGCAAAAAAAAAACATTTGTATAAATTGAGCGTGTTCTATTTGCATCAAGAACAAAGTAAAACATTAACGTATAACTAAATACAATATTTAAAAATGAATAATATACAGTCGTATAGTGAACGTGTATTATATATATATATAGTAAATACAATATTTCTTGTTGTATTGACATTATACATTCAATTTGATGAAAGAAAATACCATACACTCGTATATACTAGTAAAATGTACAATCGTACACAAAAGGCACGAAACAAGCCACAAGTTTCCAATTTGCTGAAATGCCAACCGAAAGATTTGATTTATTATATGATATTGTTATTTTAGTGAAATTTCATTTCTTAATTGATATGTTGATATGTCGAATATTCGTCCACGTTATATTTATAGTTGTTACAACATCTTTAATTTGTATTTCATGGACAGACATTCAAATTTAGCTTTGAAATAGATTGATTTAAAACTAGTTTGCTTTCATTTTTGTCAGCTTCACATTAAATTTGTAGTATATGTCATTTTGGTCAACTTATTGTTTATATTGCAATACTTTTAATTAAGTGACCTGATGTAATAAATTAAATAATAAAACCTATAATAATGTGATCATAATCTGTGTATATTGCGACCCTCAAAGGCACTTTAAAAATAAAAACAAATGTTAACAAATGTCAAATTGTGAAAATACGTGTCTATATACGCATAAATCAGAAATGTCCAGCCATATTTTATAAGATATTAGAGAAGATAGAGCTACGTAGTTGTCTGACGTACTGACTTACTAACATTATATTATCTGTGTGCCCAATTTTTATTAAATGAATTGAAACAATCATTAACGTCGTAAAAGGAAACATGATTCGTGAAATTATATTCAATTTTACAATATTTCAAAGAAGGCGTTAAAACGGTTAAATGAGTAATGAATTGTTTAATGTATGTGTCGTTACGTTTGTTTATGCCTGAAGTACTCATCGTTCATTTAAAAATCAGTTGAAACAATTAATTTCTACAAACCAACTATTTTTCATTCAAGAAAGGAAAATATGTTACCAACTCCATCGAATCGGACCATTCATGTTGTTTGTAGTTTGCTTTTATGTAAGTTTGTGCAAAATATAAATTTTAAATACATATATAAAATACCCGGTTTGATTTATCCTGTTCATATTCAGGAGAAGCAATGTAAAATTCAACCTATCCAACATCCCTCTTCAGCAACAATTCTCTTCTGTAATACATAAGTTAATGTGAGCATCATTAAAGGATTTAGAAACATCAAAAGATGAATCACTTGACCTAGTTCTTTTGTATGAGGTGTGACTAAAGACATTAAAACAGCAGAATTTTCAGAAGAAAAAAAATAATTAAATCAAGCTTATTGACAAATTGATTCGGACCACGCCGTTGTGACCTTTCTAAACGTACGAATATATATCTTATTGTCAGAGGAGGAATTTTAAAGTACTTAAGTAATGGATTACAAACATTTCTAAAACGTACAAAATATAATTCCTTGCCGAGTCTTAAACAATTGTTCTTGACATTAGGGGTCACTTATTTTGTAGGCATATCCTAAATCCTTATTTCGTTGCATGTACTTACTTCTGTTTAGTTTAAACACATTTTATTTCTCAGAATATATATACATGTTACAATTTACAATATACAGAGAGCAATTCAAATATTATTAAAAAACAGGATTAGAATGAAAGACAAGATGTCTTATGAAATTCTTCTCCTAAGTGAGTAATTGACATGTAATAGGTGCTTAAAATAATTTTATAATCTGAGACGAAAATAATATAAAAAAAAAAACACAAAAATCACGAGTTTATATAAGAAAAAAAGAAAACACAGAATTTGATATGTATTTAAATGCTTTAAGAAACATAGTATATGTTCCATTGAATATATTTTGAATGAATATATATTTAGAATGAATATATTAATGGATTGAATTAACATTTCAATTAATATTATATACAAAATAGAATAGTATTTGAAAAGAACACAGAAAGGTGAAAAGGTAGTGAAGAAGGAGAAAGATAAATAATGAGGTATAAGGTATAGGAATATAATGATTAAGTGTTTGGGTGTTAACTGTATCTTTTTGCCTCTTGGATGTAAGTGTGAACGTGTGAAAAAATTATGTCATTAGTTTGGTCCGAAAGGTCTTGGTTGCCTAAAAGTAGAACATTTAAATCAATGTCAAAATTATTCAAATTTCGAAGTAACCTTTGTCGAGCTGTGTCAAATTGTGTACATTCGAAGAAGAGATGAAAGTTATTTTCTATTTGGCCACAAAGACATAAAGGCGATGCAGTTATGTTTTTCAAAAACAAATGGTAGTTTAGAGAACTACACTTTGTTCGAAGTCTTGTATGAAAAATTTGAAGTTTTCTTTCACCAGAAAAGTAATAGTTAGGCGTTAAGTCTGTTTTTCTTAAAATTTTGTTTGAATGATGTGATAGTTGGAAGGTTACAAACATCGTGTGGAAGATTATTACTTCTGTTTCTCTTCTTTGCTAAAAAGGCTATAAGAAATATAACAGCTATGATAAGTTGGATCAAAAACTGAGCCTATAATAAGACTTACGAATACGTGGCTAATTGCTATTAACTAATGTCGCCTACATATCTTCTACAACAAGACGCAATTCATCTTATGTACGCGATTCTTTCAGTTTAAATTTTTTTACTGAAAGTGATTGAAGGATGTGCTCAAATTTTACATCTGTCTGACTAAATTTTCCCATGTAACTACAAAAAGATAACGTTTGAATGATTCAAGCAAACACTGTAACTGTTATAAGATTCAGGCAAAAATATGTACTTTAGAAATATAAAGACGACACAAAATATGTTCTCTTTTCAGACCAGAAAATTGTCCAATTAAATGATTATATTTTTTTTAACAAATCATATCTATAATTTGTCATTTGTATAATGACTTGGTAAACTGCTTTGTTTTAAACTTAAGTTTTAACTAAATATATCAGTTCTATATAGTTACTCAATTTTAAAAATATAAGTAGTAGCGTCCGTGGCCTATTGGTCAAAATCTGAGAGGATTTTCTTTTATTTTTAAACGAAGATACATTCCATAAAAAATGTGTGTAAAATTCACATTCAAAATAGTTATTATCGTTTCACGTTATTGCATAAGATAGAAACCAGTCTCTGAATTGTCACTGTTAATTTCAAATTTTCCCCATTATATGATACTGATACTCAAAACGAAACCATAGAAACACAAGTGGTAACACTTTAACAAATGATGACAAACATGTCTAGAGTTTTACATTTATCAGTTATTAACGCAGTATGATACTCTGTTTCAATTTCTTTGAAATGTCAAAGCAATTTATATATTTTTTAAAATTGTTGTGAAACATTATGACGGCCAAATATGAAGAAAATATGAGAGCTATACTCGTAAAATAACTAATCGTGGTAAACTATAAACCGTTGCCATTTAAAGATTGATTGGACGTCCTTGGTCAAGGAGAGGAAAATACTAACAACATCATATGTTTATGCTTTTGATGAATAATTCAATAATGCTGAACATGCAATGGTTTTTAAAAAATGATTTAAATATTCCATATCATTCATACTTGGCGTCTTTCCTCTTACAATATTATTATTATGTATTTAAAACAGCAATCAATTATAATAAAAGATATAATATTTTTTTTACAAACCGGTGCATGTTAATATTAGCATGCGAGCATAATAATTAAACACTAAAACTTTTGTTTTGTGTTAGAATAATTGCTTCATAAGGAAATGAAGAGGTAAGGAAAACATCTACCAATGAAAAATTAACTACATTTGATGAATTCGATTTAACATTGTTTTAGAAAGTGGCCGTATCATATATAATTTTTATCAAATACTAATCATATTACTTGTTGATGTGTGAAGTGGCTACTTTTGTGTAAAATTATTTTAAAATCTTAACCTCATCAAAAGGAGTTCAATCATTTTTATTCAGATTTTCGTGAAGCTAATCTCTTTGGGTTTTTGTTGTTGTTTTTTGTCGTTTTATTATTGTTTTGTTTTTGGTTTGTTTATTTTTTTAATTATTATTTTTATTTTTTTGTTTTTACTAATAAAAAATGAATAACATACTTTTACTATATTGTATTTAATAATTCTCCGGGTCGAAAAAAAAAACATACAGAAAACTAAAATTAGCTGCTATTTAAATATTGTTTATTTAAGCTGCAAATTTACGAACATATGTAAGAAAACAATATTCAAGGTTTAATCATGATTATAAAAGAGGTTAACCGATCTACGAGGCGAGTTTCATTTTATATTATATATTAAGTTTGAGCAACTTAAATTCGTAAACCGGATTTGTTCTTTACAATGTTTAGATGTAAGTCCTGGACATCTCTCAATGAGGTGAAACTCTGACCAACAAATTGAATATCAATAGAATGAATGTGGCATGTTTTATCAAAAGGTATTTATTTTGAAATGGAAACAGCCTTTGTAAGATGTAACCGATATATGAAATCAAGACATTTATTGAAACGAGTACGATTGTTATCTACTAATTTACAAGGACATTTAAAGAACGATTACGCTTTTTTAAATAATGTACGTATATATTTATCAAGTTATAACAATTAATTTTTGTTTTGTTTGCCAGAGATATAAAGTAAAACTTTGTGCAGTTGTTTTTGAGACAAAATATATTTCACTTAACACAGCCTTCTACCACTGATATGCACTTTACATGTTCTAAAACATTATAAACTACAATGTTATCCTTTCTTACGAACACATTAATTTCTGAAGCTGAATGTGCTTATTAGTTTTTTATTATTTCTTTTGCAAAAAAGAATAACATAATAATAAACACTGTCAGCGACAAAGTACTTTAAAGAGATACAAAGATAAAAAAAAATACATCAATGTTTTAGTATATGTTATTGCAAACTTAAAATATCTCCTGTAAACAATTAACTGAATTTTTCTTTGTAGTTTAAATGCACTTGATCACTTAGTCAAATTACCTTTCCTTAGGTTATAGCTTAGATATTGTTGATACGTGATATAAAAACTTGCATACGTGCTAACATCATGCTGAACATTTTCATTACATTGTAAAAAGTAAAAACTTTGGAAGTTCAGCTTTTAAGAAGGCAAATGAAGCCCTTTAACAATTCTGTTTTGAAGCCAAACATAGACGAAAAGCTTTTATTTCATTTGTTTTTATGGTCTAGACAGCAATTTATTATGAACTGCCATAGTTTATTTAAAAACCTTTTAAGGGCTATATATCAACTAGTTTCCGTGTAAAAATAAATCTCGGAGAAAGTTTAAATTTTTAAAACAAGCATTGTACATTCCTCTGCCTGTTGTTCAAACTTGGAAAGTGTTTTGATCATTTACTTCTATTTTCGAGATGTTCCGCGTGATAAATTGTATTTTATGATAAATAAGTTTTATTCATTTGTGTAGACTTAAAGTCAGATTGATTTATTTCTCCATTTTATTCATAGATGTTTGCACTGATAATGTATCGCATGTGAAGATATTTGAAACACTTTTAAACGTCGAAAAATTGACAGCTGAATTATCATAAAACACGAGAGAACACACAGCATGAAAAATACTAGGAAACTACTAACGTTTTGAAAAACAGGACTTCAAACATGAAAAGGACAAATGATAGTGTTCAGAAAACACTTATAGTTAATTTAATCCATTGAAGCTTATAAATGAATAATACTATGAGAAATCGATATAAGTTCATTCATTTCGGAGTTCAATGTTTATTGTGATAATTCACATGCTTCTGCCAACTTTTCATTGTACATTCAAATGAAAAAAACGACTAACAATTGAAAAAAATACAGTACAAAAATATGGAGGAATAGAGGCATTGATATTGTCTAAGGGTGAATAGTCCTAAACAACAAAACAAAGTTTCTATTTTATGAAGAATACTGGTAAAAACATCAAAAGAAGAACTTGAAACACATGAAACGAAATTCATGTAAAACAGTCGTGCTAAAAGAGTTCTTCATATAATGTTTCTCAGTAAAAGCTCGAAAAACTGCAATTATAATAAATTTGATGAGAATCGAGTTGGGTCAGTTGCTTCAAATGAATAGCATGTCTATTAAGTAAATGATGCTATTAATAAAAAAACAACTTAAGGGAGATTCTATGTAAATTGTCTTTTTCAAACATAAACAATTTTCTTGATTGTCAATTCCCAATTTTCTGGAATTATTCCTGCTGTTTCATAGAATGACCACAATATAAATTAGAAATATAGAAAGCAAAAAAACACATCACGTTTACTTTAAACGTGAGAGTTAAGGAACAAGTGAAAATACCAATTATTCTTATCTCAGTTTACGATGGTATTTATTGAAAGAACCTTTCATTTACATTCTAAATATATTCAAACAAGTGGGTCGTCGACTTTGAGTGACTGTCGCATATACGCTCAATTTATAGAAATAAAGAGAAAGTGTCACGTTTTTCCCTCCTTAAAAGCAAACAACAATCATCGTTGTATTTTATTTATTCACAATTTCCCTCCTTTCAAACAAATTAATTTTGAATGCAAGATACAAAACAATACTGAGAAAAATGTAAACAAAACGATACTAAGAAAAATCAAAAATGTATATTGCTTGTTTGTCTGTGTTTTAGATTTGTAGACTGTTTTTGTTATTGCATTTTATGGTTTGTTTTGTTGTTGTTGTCTTGTCTTGTTTGTTGGGTCTGTTCAATTGTTTTCTTCCTTTGTTGTATGTTATTGCCTTATTCTTTCCTTTTTCTGGACAGGCCCAACTTATATTTCTTTGTTTCAGCTACACAATTTGTTTGAAGGACATTTTCTAAATAGACTACTTCTTGACTGATGAAGAATTTCTATTATATTATTCGAAAAAGAATAAAAAAGGTTTACAGAAGGGGCTATTTTAGTTCTTCGCTTTTTATGATAGTTTACATATTCCAATGAGAAATGTACCAATATATTATAACAAGTGCCAGAGTGTATTATATTTTTGAAATGATAGAAACAATGTCTTCAGAATTTTGGCTATGGCAATGTTAAGATATTATATTTTACTTGAATGATTATGTAAATTAAGAAAAGTCACAATTGGTTACGTTGAAGTTGTCCAATGTAAGGAAATTCGATGAATGAAATGTTTCCAATTGTTGTCTGTATCAATAGCGATGAATTCTTTAATCTGTCACATTTGCATGAAAAATTGGATATTATCAAATACCTCGGTGATTTCAGAACTTCCGACTAATTTGTCAGACGGAATCTTAGGACACAAGGGATTGATAGGGCAATAAATATCATGAAAAATAATGAGACATTTCATTAAATGAGAATAGAAAGACGACTTTGGTAATGATTATTTCTTCAATGAAAGTTGAGTAACCTACAGGTCCATTCAATTATTCGACCAATTTATATTGTTTTACTCTATTGGAGAAATTGAAGTAGCACGTCTTATATTAAAGCTTGATGCCTTCGGATGACCAAAGTTTATCAAGAAAATCAAACTTGAGAAAAATGTACTAAGATATTTAAGAAAAGCAAATGGATTCAAATTTACATGATATGTGTTAAGTAATAACTGATTTTGTAATATTTTTGCCATATTTCTACTGCGTTTAAACGCTGAAAAGGCTATTTTTGAATATTTAAGTGCCGTTTGTAATGTGTTAATTACTTTCTTAATTACATTCAAAATGTTTTACTTTATATACATTTTCAAATTCAATAAACGTTTGATAATATAATAAATGAATAGATTAAGAGCTTTTTATGCAATATGTTTATTGATAAATCTAAATCATACGAAACTATTATTGTACAAAGAAGATCATTTTAAATACAAATGTAATATGACTCAATAATTTATTGCATTCATGGTGATAGCGAGATCTTTTACCTAATCTTAATTTTATGATATATTTGGTATAACCCTGAAAACAGTGAGCAACAGGAGGAGTAAGACATATAATGTGGAAATATCTGTTATGGTATTTTCTTTGGAGCAAATATCTTTAAAATGTCACTTTCGAAACTAATTTATTTGTCAATCGTATTTATATTATCTCACTACCGAAATATAGAAACATTTAGCTTACTTCGTAACATCATTGTCTTCTTCACTTTGTAAAGGTTAAAGATGTTAAGGCTTTGAGAAAATTTTGTTAGTTAGGGAGATATCTTGAGTACCGAGTAAGTTTAACAAGTTTAATAAGATTTGCCGATAAGGAGGGACATACGTGACACTTTCTCTTCAAATCTCTGGAAAACATATTACAGTCAACAAATGTTTAAGTTTAGACCCAACCTCATTGAATGTATTTACTGTGATCTGATGAAAAGAATGGAACTTCATTATACAAAATGCCATTTTACTAACTTGAAATATTTATTTTGGTTGTAGGTAACCATTTGCATAGAATGTTAGGACATCATTACTAATTTGAATCTGGTTCAGAAGAAACTGTTCTGCTTGAAGAAATCAGTTGAAATTTAATTACCATTCTCTTCAGACAGAATAGAATTTAACAATTTTAGTTCTAATGCATTTTGATATAATCCATGAGATTGCACATTGGAAGATAATTGGCTTCGGGTATTTGTGAAATTGTCGCGTTAATGTAACAATACTAAAATACTAGTATTAGATTACTAGACGTGAATGATATGACTAACAAGAACTTTACTTTTGACATAAAAATTTCAAATATTCACATGGATTATTTATTTAAATATGTACCACGACCGTCAACAGGAAAATATATGATCACAATAAACAACGCTGATGTTTGCTAAAGTCATTTGACCACGTTATCCAAAGTGCGTAGTGAGAACATCAAGTTTCCTTATATGGCAAATAATTCCTTATATAGTGACACACTATCATTATGCAAAGTACGTATATTTCGTAAAATGTAAATTCAGTCTCTTCGACGACTTCTTTCTGTTTCCTAGTCTTAAGAAAATGTTGTATGGTAAATTATTACAGCCAGAAGTTCTATCAGTGTCTATGACAGATTTCATAATATTTTTTTTGTAACAGATACAAAATTTGAAGAAAGTGTTGTTAATTCTAAGATTTTGAATGTGAAAATATGTTTGTCATTTGATCCTGCTTTTCACTTAAAAAAATATTCAAAAACTTCCGGACTTGTTTCTTTTAGAAAGTTTAATTGATCACTTTCCTCCCAAAAATATGTATGTTGACGATATTGCCGCGTTTATCTTTTGTTCAAACAAAACTTCTTTCATGGCATATAGATAAAGAAATGAAATATCACTATTTCTTGCTGTCTGTATTCTTCAACTTGTCTCATTTGCAGGAATGTTGGGAAACTATCCAAATCCTTGTTGATTTGAGAGATTCCTGTAAAGTGATCAATCATTGTCTAAATTTGCAAGGACTTCAAGTGCAAAAAATAGTTTAACAAGAGCGACACATAAGTTTAGGTGTTACAATAGGCATCTTGTCCGTTTTGTCTCAGTTCAGTTCAGTTCCCTATCCTAAGCTAAGCTGAATGATTTAAAAATTGTATTATTAGCGTTGATCTGTTTATGGTTATGTTATTATAGACGAATACTGTTGGAGTTGTCGTATTAAAATTATCGTAAGCACATTGAAATTGTGTATATATTTATTTTCGTTATTAATGCTCTTGAAGAGTCTCCCTTTTTCAGACTTTTTATAACAATAATAACTTTTTATAAATGTTCAGAAAATGCGCTTTATTAAGATTTGTATGCATCAATTTATCTTCACACGTTATGCAAAAATTTTCAAATTCAGAATAATTGCATCATTGTAGTGACTTCAAACAAGATGTAAATGATTTAATAAGATGCAAATCCTGTATTCATCCAGCATCCTAGGAAAGAAGGTGCGTTCCTCACTAAACTTGTTTACACACAAAGCTTGTTTTAATTGTTTTAATTCCTCTGTAGGATAGAGTATTAAAAATTTGTCAAAAACAAAAAATTGTAATGATGATAAAATTGATGAAAACCCAGTGCGGTCACTCGATAGAAATTATGACATTTAAAAAATACAATTAACCATGCTAGTTACTTTACACTAAAGAAACATCAATTCTATTAGACTGTGGTAATTGGATATTTACAGACATATACAATGTTCTTTAAATTAAATGTTAATTCCTGCTCCGGCGGAATTATTTCTGCTTTCTCATAAAAAATACCATAATATGAATAGAAATATGGTTAATGTGGTGCAGACATCACGTTTATATCAAAAGCATTAAAAAGAACACGTGACATACCTACTATTTAATTGAAGTTTACGAAAGGTATAACATTAGTTAACATATTCAAACCCCTGACGGGATTTAAATCCACACAACCAGCAATCCTTAGATTATGAGTCGTACAAGTTAACTGGTTGTTTGTTTGGTTGTTAATGTTTCCGCTTGTCTTGTTTGTTGTTGTTTTTCCTAATTGTGTTTTTCTTTGTTTCAGCGTGGATGTTCTTTGTGGTAAAATGTCTTTTATTGTTTGCTTTTCCTATTTAAGGGAAATTTTTACCATATATAGTTCCACATGAATTATCAATTTTTTATTGCATAAAATAAAACAAATTTTCCATGGAATTGTTATTTTTCAATATTTTTTTTCAACAATCCATTACAAGTTTCTTGCTATCGTCTAGACAATTTATTGTTATCTGCCATTTCTCATTGTAAATCAATTCCATTTAATGATATTTATTTCATATTTGAGTTAAAATAATACCATGAGAGACCATAAGAGTTGAATTACATTATAATTTTGAAATGCTATGATGGCAATATTTTTCGATTTTTATTAATGGTCTTTTGTAAGACATTCTTTTATTTTCTCCCGAAAATTTGCTTAAATAATTATGTAAATTAAGACAGGTCACCAATGAAGTTATTGAATGTGTCCAACGTATAGGTAAACTAATACTGTTAAAGGTGCTTAACTCAGGTATATATGACATGCCTTAACTGGAAATAATTCTTTGAGATAAATATTAAATTGATGTAGGTCTAGACGATTAACTTTAGTGCAAAAGAACAGATCATTTGTTTCATCCGTTTTTCCTAAATGATTATTCTAATTGTAAAAGAGACCCAAAATTGAAATATCGGGCTAAGAATAGCACAAAAACAATTTTTATTTTTTTCTGACTATATTTCTTAATTGTCTTTTGCATATCTTTTTGTTTTAGGTTCTCCAGTTTGCCTATGTAAGAAACGCATATGTTATGCTTTTAGGCTTTTTTTTACCTCAGTGAAGTTCCTCCCGCAAAACGGCAATTATACATGTGACCACATTCCACTTCATTTTAAACTTTTCACTTTGTTATGCATGATGTATATTTCCTGCAATGTTTTATTATTATTCATTCCCCGATACGTGAGAACAAAACTGTATGAAACGTAGAGACAAATAAACATGCCTCGATATCATTGAAAATAGTAACTGAAAGCATGAAAGTAGTTGAAAATTTCAGACTCTGTTTGATTGAGTTTTTCCAAGATAGAAAGAAATAAATTGTGCATCAATTCTTGTGATCATACCATCTGTAGTAAGATCAATTATCCCAAAGAACAAAAGAAATAATGTTGCCAAACTGTTATAATATACTGGGCAATTTTTAAAAGCACTAAGAATAAGTTATTGTGATTGTGGTTTTTTTTATAATTGATACATAATGCAATAAGATAAAACTTTTGATTTGAAAAGAAAGCATATTTCGTTCTTTGCATTAAACATGAGTACACAAAGTTTGTTCGATAGATGCAACCTTTTTTCTTGTTAAATTGTTTCTATGTGAACAGATATTGAGATTTTAATTTACCTATGGTCAAACAAATCTTTAAGGGAAAAGAAATTCGATGAAATATTACTTTTTGTTGATTGTATCAATAGCTGTTCATTGTATATTCTTTCATCTGTCACATTTGCATGAAAAATGAGTTATTTTAAAACACGTCTGTGATCCTAGAAACCGATTGATTGGCCATGCGGTATCTAGAACATAAGGGATTTATATGGCAAAATATCTCATTAAAAGATTGAAAATTAAAATTTTCCTTGAATGGAAACAGAAAGATGACTCTGGTAATGTAATTAAAATTTCTTCAATGAAAGTTTTATAACAAACAGAAGGTCAATTGAATACATCGCACGATTTATATAGAAATTGACATTATTTAAAATATTTATTACTCTATGAGAGGGGTTGATGTTACACTCAATATCTGCTGTGAACACAATTCGTTCAACGTTCATGAATTAATTTAAGGACACATCAAAATTATACAGAGCATATATGTTTTGGCATGAAAAAAATGATATCCATTGACATGAAATTATACTTTTTTTACTAAACAGATTTTCAAAATCAATAATTATTTTGAGATTATCTCACTACATGCAGAAGTTTGAAAATAAAAAAGATATAAATAAATTGGTCAGGAACATTTACAACATGGTATTACAATAAATATGCATTAATTAATAACTATTCAAAATCATTAATAAACAAAAAGTATCATATTTAAAAACATGTGTGTTGATATACTATTCTTTATATGCGCTAGATTTTTACCTCATCTTACGGATAAAACATAATATTATATTTAGTTTTAAACGGTGAGCATAAAGGAATAGTGCTGCAAATTTGTTAAGCTTAGGAACACCTAACTGGTCCCCGATCATAAACAGAAGGTTTCGTATACCAAAATGTTCGGTTGAGTCCCTAGATTACGAAATTGAATAAAAACAAAAAAATAATTACGAAAAATATACGGAAAAAAATGTGATTTTAAAAATACTTGATACAATTTCTTTTTTTGTTTTCTCTCTTTTTAATAAAAAATTAATTATAATGACTGATTTTAAAGAAAAACAACATGTTAAGCTCGACTTTTAAAAAAAATATAATTAAAAATAGATAAAATAAAAAAAATAATTAAAAGAATAGAGGTATTGTTACAGTCATGTCGGTGTTGACGTTTCCGTCAGCAAACTTTAACTGTTATCATTACTTTTAATCTTCTTTATGTTTTGTCTTCATACTTGGCCGAAACAACCTTGGGAAGTAGACAAGACTAAATTTGACCTTCATTCATAAATGACCTTGACCTCCAAGGTCAAATGCTTATATTTTTTCTTCTGATTTTTGCTATTAGATAACTTTGTTATTTTCTAATGGATTGTCTTCAAACTTGAACATAATAATATTTTTAGGATAGACCTTCGAGTTAACACAGACCTTGATCTTCACTCATAAATAACATTGACCTTGAAGGTCAAATTATAGAAAATTTATTTTTATTTATTTATTTTGTGTGTGGGGGGGGCTGTAACTGGCTATAACTTTGTTAATGATAAATGGATTCACTTCATATTATAACACAACATTCTTTAAGATATGACTTTCATGTATAAATTTAAATTGACCTTGGCTTTTTATGACATTGACCTTGAAGGTAAAATATTTGAATTTCCACTGATATTTGCTGCAATTGGCTATATTATGGTAATTAATAAATTTATGGATTATCTTCATACATTGACAAAACAACACTTTGGACAAGACACACTATCCCAAAAAATGTAATTAAATGAAATAAAAGGTGGAACTGACTTTGAACTTGAACTTTAAATAATCTTGACTGTGAAGGTAAAATTTTTAAATTGTCATAACTTTGTTATTTATGTACGGATTTCATTTATACACAACTTGTCACCAATATATATATTTAATAATTAAGATTTGGCCTTGACTTTAAGTTGAACATGACTGTTAATGTCAAATTCATGAAATTCTCTTGTTTCATTTTTGGTTTTGTAACTGGCTATAACTTTGTTATTCTTTATTTCCAGACATTTTAGGTCAGGACCTTTATGTATATTAAATTAAAATTTACTTTAACTCATGAATAACCTTGACCTTGAAGAAAATTTATTGAATATTAACAGATTATCAAATAATTGGCTGTAACTTGGTAATTAATCAATGGATTATTTCATACTTGGACAAAACAACCTTTTGGACAAGACCTTCTAAAAGATTGAACTTACTTTAACCTTTAAATGACCTTGACCATCATGGTCAAAGTAATAAATTTTGGCGGTGGCTCTTGTTAAATTCAAAATCTAACATTAAAAATTTTCATTTAATTACATTTTTGGGATAGTGTGTATTTTTAAGTGGGGTAAGAGGAATGATTAATTTATTTAAATTTCAAAATACTGCAAGGATCCTAATATAACCTTTTTTTGACAACTTAAAAGACTTACATCTATTTATCTTAAATTTCAGAGTCATTGCTGTATAGACAATACACTAATTGTGAAATATGAGAATATAAGTATAATTTCAATTTTAAAATGCTTAAAATTTAAACAGCAAATCTGTTTACACGTTCCTTATTTCTTTTCTCTTCTTCATGACCTTTTTCACATATCTTTCTAACATATAAAGTTAGTAAATTTTAGAACTAATATTTAGTTTGTTTGTTTGATTGGGTTTTACGTCACAGGTTATATGGCGATGTCCAACTTTACTGTAAGATGAAGACCTCAGGTGCCCTTCCGTGCATTATTTCAGGCACAAACGGGCACCTGAGTAGAACCACCCACGTTGCGTAAGCTAGCTGGATAGCTTCCTCACATGAAAGAATCCAAAGTCCCTGTCGGGATTTGAACCCACAGCGGTGAGGAACAAAAATTTTGAAGGCCACGACCACTCGGCCACGGACGCTCCACCCGAATATTAAGATTTTAGCTTTTCTTTTCTTATGTTATACACAAAATTGTCTATCAAAATTTTTTACTGAATGAGTGGAATAGAAAATACTATATTTTACGATGTTGCAAATTTATAAGTTTCGAAAATGCAATAAAATCAAAATTTTAATATGTTGAAATGATTAATAACTGTAATAAAATAGTAAAGGATTTATTGACATTAATTTCCAGGAAAAGTTAATTATTAACTATTTAAAATATGATAAAATATATTATATCTATGGAAGAAAGACCTGTTTGCTGTTCAGATCGGAATATCTGTCTCTCTGAAACCGCCCATGAGCTACCCAGCAATTATGTGGACTTTGTTAGGTAACCTTAGGACGGATATTACAGTCCGAACTGCTGCATGTTACAGATATTATCATTCTGAAATGCACTTGCTGTGCTTACTTTTATATAACAATTGTTGGTCATTGTCGAAATATGAAAAATATACTATTAATTTTAAAAATAGATTTCGCTCTTTGAGCACAATGATTACTTATAGCAGACATGCATAAAGGGGTGCAATTTTTTGTGGATTAAATTTAATTAATATCCATAGAGTTAAATCTTAAAGGCCCATTATGCCTCAGAAATGATTTCATTTTTATTTCTCAAAAAGCTTTTTCATGTCGGTTTTCTTTTATAGTATCCAAATAGTTACTCATTGACTAATTACCAGAACTATCTTTTTCATCTGTTTCTTTTTGGCAATAAGTACAGTAATAGTATTTTGTATAGAAGTCAAAATACTACTTTGTTTACATTTTGTTACTTTTATGACAAATTATTTTACATTTAGTGCTACTTTCGTAAGATAACAAGTACCAAACATTCTCTAAAACCATTATTCCAACATTATAAAATTTATGTTTGCCCTTTCTAAAGAAGTAAAAAGATATTTGTTTCTGAGGCCTTTAATTAATGAGTAATGAAGGAAACTATTGGTTACTGTATTTACCAGTTCGACTTTATTGAAAAGTTTCTAGTGATGCTTTGTTTTTTTTGTTAATCTATTTTCCTAAAGTTTGCTTTATGTGAAATTATTTCACATCTACGTTTCTAAAATGTCTTCAGATCAGTTTTGTTCAACATGCAGGCTATAATTTATCTACTTCTCCCCTGCCGCTTAGGGAAAGGGTTTGTTTGCAGGAATCTGTTTGCATAATATTCATGTCCGCTCTACTACGTTCAAGCTGCTAATAAGTATTAAAAAGAGGGCCATTATGGTCCTGTACTTGAGAAAATATCACTGGAAAAGGTCACAATTCTGCGATTCAAAAGTCAGTAATAAGGCCACATTAGGTTGTCATTTTTTAAAAGGTCAAACATTTGTATTATGACCACTAAGCAATAATACATGCCAAATTTCAAAGCCTTGGGCATTGTAATTTTACATAAAAAGCTTAAAATATGTTTTACATGTACTATGTAACTCTGCTAAAACTTAATGACTTTTATTAAGAGTGGACTTTTGACTCCAAGTGCATGCCTGATGTTTCTTTGAAAAGGACTCTACAAAAATATTATAAACCATGGCTGTGGGGTCAAAATTAGCCCTACCCTGGGGTCACTTAGTTTATATTGACTTGGATTTAGGAAAATACATTTAAGTCTTAGTTATGAAATTATGAAACTACAATGCTACAGGCTTAGATAGATATTCATCATTGGGCATTCTACAAATATTCTTTTTTAAATCAGCTAGGGTAAAAAATGACAAACCCAATGTAACCTCATTACTGACTTTAAATCAACACTGAACATTTAAAATTTGGACCTTTTCTGGCAGAATATATCAGGTGAGGGAGCCAGGACCATCAGGCCCTCTTGTTTTCCTATTTTTACATGAAAAATACTTATTTCATACAAGTGACAATATAACTGCATTTTGAAACATATTTGATAAAATGATGCAATGAAATTTCAAACATTAATTTCTTTAAATTTTATTTATCTTTAAATATTGCAAATTCCCAACAGTATTAAATACATTTGCTATGTACCCCCATCCACTCAGTTACATACTTAAATGACAATTAAAGTAGAACACGTTTTGGAAAGAAAAACAAATTCTCAATGTTTTGGTTTAAACAGTATTTATTTCATATAATACAAACATATACAATTATGATACAACAACATTATATAAACAGGATTGAAAAGGAAGTCAAAGACTTATGTAGATTTCTTTCCTGTAAATTGTAAAAATAAAGCAAATTGCAATGTAACAACACGTACTTGTAAGTAAACTAGTTACTAACATGAAATAATTATATAATAACGCCTAGAAAGAGTGAGATAAGTAATGAAAATACAGCAACGACGAAAAAATGAGAATTACAACAAATGTGCGATTATATATAAAGAGGGTACGGGAGGGAAAAAAAGCTCAATCTTAAGTCTGAACAAATAGTTTCAACTTTTTGATATGAACACTCAAGAATTATAGTAAAGAAGAAGCATATATAGAAGGATGGTTATACTTCTCCCGCAACACTATGCTCATTTACCTTAAATTGATAACTAGCTAACTAATATATGATCTAACCCACATATTGTTAATATTTTAGATAAATCGTCATGTTGTTACCATGTTTGTAACCTGATTTACAAATAAAGAGTATTGTATTGTATTGTATATAGAACTCAGAGAACGAGAAGTGGCCATTGTCTTTGATTGGGATGATAGGTCAGTTTTGCACAGCAAATATCTGTGATAATTTTTATATAAGAAAAGGAAATTTTACTTATGTGTCAATATAAATTATTTGAATTATTTTTGTGGTTATCAGGAGTATTTACATCCTGGATATAAGACCTAGTATCTTATTATTATTGTTAAATAAGAGACAAATTATAAATCATGATAATATAGTATAGGATTAATTAAAAGAATTTTGAATTATGAAAGCACGTGATAAACGTTCGTAAGTACACCATTTATATTGTTTATGAGTTATGTAAGGAGTTATGCAAGACAAAACCACTGTGTGCTAGAGATATATTCATGTACAAGATCAAATATTTTGGCATTTGTTTCATCGCTAATACCTCTATCGACATACAGTATAGTTGACAATGTAACTGTTGTTATTTGTTGAAGCTGTTCCTTGAATATGGCTCTCTGGCGGGAAAATTGATTACAATTAAAAAAAAAAGTGACATGAATCTTCAATCTCAATGTTTTATTTACTGATAACATATGCCAGAAAGAATTTATATGTATAAATTATTTTGAGGGAAAAGAAAGAAAGTGCAAAAATTGACTGTTAAAACATTAAGTCACAGGTTTTAAATTGAAAAAAGCATGTATTTTCCTCATATTTCACAACTAGGGCATTGTCTATTGAGCAATGACTCTGAAATATGTAATAAGGGGTAGATTCAAGTCTTTTAGACAGTCAATATAAAGTAATCTGAAGTATTTTTAAATTTTAATAACATTACCATTTTACCCCACCCACTTAAAAACACATTATCTCAAAAATTATACTAAAATGATAACTTTCATTGGCACATTTTGTTTGTAAAAAAGTTGTTTCCTGTAAATCAGTCATAAGGAAACAAATCATTATTGAATTGCAAGAAAAAATAGAAAATGTAAAGCACATATTTAAAAAAAACAGCAATTTATGAAATATTTAGCCTTAACTATCGGTTTTTATCATAAAAATTCTACTAACATTATTAATAGATACTAAAACTAAATTAAATAAATATATTTAATATCAAAATGTTTAAAAAACAACTTTTTTTAAAGTTAATGCTTGCAAATTTAAGTAATAAATAATAAATGATTATTTTCATATTTTTGGCGGCCATCTTGGACGCCATCTTGGATTTCTTAGTCCGCCACATTTATGGCAAAAATGAAATCCTATTTCGTAATCTAGGGACGCAACCGAACATTTTGGTATATGAAACCCCCTGTTTATGATCGGGGACCAGTTACTCCCCTAAATAAGCGAGTTATTTAAGTCTATTTGCAACACTAGAAGGGGAAATGCATGAAATAAATAAAATATTGCAGGCTTGGTTTCTGTATTTATCTATTTGGTGATGATTTGGCACGTTTTCTCAACTTTTCAAAGTATCACACGGTGAATTTCTCTCAAAAAGTAGTATCGCAATCATGAGTTATTTTCAATAATAACGCTTATGTAAAGCCTACCAACAAGGAAATGAGAGCATCAAATCCTAATCTTGATAAAGTGGCACACTATCATTATAATCATTACGTATATTTCATAAAATGTCATTGATTTCTAGCAAATGACAACACTTGATGTTTACTAGTCTAGTATTTATTTCCCCTCCTGACTTTTGATACAAGTATTTCAATTTATGGTTTAATGATTCAAACCAGAATATTTCTTGTTCGGTGCTTCTGGATATATACTCATTCTGTTGTTTAAAATAACAGTTACGCTTTTGATAAAACATGGAGTATTGCATATAATTATTATCATCAATTTTGATAGAAAAGACTTGTCAGAATCTGTAATATTCATCTTCTTTCAGAGTCAAATTGGAATAATTTAAATGCATGATTCACAATAAAAGCAGACGTTTCGAATGTTCGTGATTAATGTTATCTTTATTGTTATCTTATTAAATATGTTTGATAAAATTTATTAACAGTAAAATTATATTGGTTCCATAATATTATAGTCGATTCACGGAATAATTGTAACATAGAATTCCTCAGTTATTTAACATACATGCTTATTGAATAAAAGTTAAATAAAATGTTCCGGAACTCAATATGATTCTGCTAATTTAAGTAAGGATTATCATTTTGCAATGATTCATGCATGCGCAATGTGCTTTTAACTTAAGGCAATTTACTACCATAAACATTTAATACAAGAGTTTTGAAAGAATTCTTATTTTAAAATTCAAACAATGATTTTTGCAGCCGATATATGGCTTTATACATTTAAGAATTTAAGCATTGGGTCAATGCCAAAATTTCTTTCTTTCCTGATTTTATAACGGTTGGCAGCTAAAGTTTGTTCATAAAAGTCTGAGTTTGACAATGTTATTGTCTAGAATTAGTTTGGCTACATTGGTTAGTTTGCAGAAAACACAACATTGAACTGTAGCATGTATACTAGAAATAAGTACAAAGAAATGACAATGCATTATAATTCTGGTAAATAATGTCAGCCTGGTCTGCTACTCAAGCTATCAGATATAAATGAAAGTTGTATGATGAATTGAGATAGGGTCAATGTAATATTGTAAACCATTGTTTCGCCTAAATAATGTTTCTTAAACGGACTCGATGCACATGTCGCGTATTTCACTATTTTTCATTAATTTATTCATATGTTGACAGCTGTTTTGACAAAATGTCCTTCACCTTTTGATTGATGACAAGCTTTTTTTGTTTTCTTTTTAGCTCACCTAAGCTAGCTCAGGGTCAGCTTTTAGGATCGTTGAATCTCAGTCGTCCATCGTCCGTCCACACTTTTAATTGCTCGGATTAGTTCGAACATGTGTCATCTCGGATGAAAAACTAGGTCACGGGAGCAAAAGATAGAAAAATCTTGTTAACACTCTAGTGGCTACTGTTTTGATCCAAATATCCTGGAAATTGGTCTGACAGTTTGTTTTGATGATTTCTAGGTCAAGTTCGAATATTGTTCACCTGGAGTCAAAAAATAGGTCACACTGCTCAATTATGGAAAATCCTTGTTAACACTCTAGTGGTCACATTGACTCACCTGTCATGAAACTTGATTGGAATGCTTGTCTAGGTAATTGCTCGGATGAGTCCGATGGATCAGGTGAGCGATTTAGGGCCATCTTGGCCCTCTTGTTTAATAATCATAGAGCAAAAATACCATTTCAAATTATCAATTATATATCATTTCATTTATCATTTTTATTTGGAAAGATTATCTATTTGGTAACTATTTTTCTAGACATTTTCATTCCGTTGTTTACTGACATTGTCTAGACATATACTCTTATCTATTCAAAACTATCATTGTTGATTCGGAAACTACTCCCTTAAATTATACTTATAATCTTTGTAAGGTAAAACAATACCACAAGGAAAACAAATAGACATACAGCTATATTTTAAAGCGTTCTTAAGTAGTACTTACATATTGTATTGTTTGACCGATATTGTACATTGTCTTTCTTATTCAAGATGTACTGATGTACTTTCTGGACAACAAAATGTGTTTTAATGGATATAAAATGAATGATTAACAAAAACAAAGATAAGCACTAAAAGTAGAGTTAAATAACAGAAACGAAATGTGAAAAAAATGTTCACTTTATTATTAATAGTCATTTTAAGCCTGCTCTTCACAACAAAAATTATTTAAATTATCCCAGTTTGATATCAATTAGAATTTTCATTTTAACAATTTAATCTAAACGAGTATGTATATAGACGACATTGTCGCCATTATCTTTTGTACAAATAGGTCTTTCACGGCATAAAGATAAAGAAATGAAATATTACTATTTCTTGCTGTCCGTATTAATGGTGACGTATTCTTCCATTTGTCTCATTTGCATAATGCCAATACCTTTCTTGATTTGAGAGATTTCCAGTAATTGATCAGACATTGTCTAAATAGGCAAGGACTTCAAAATGCAATAAACAAGATAACAAGAACGGCATAGTGTTTAGGCGTTAGTGACTCTTTGATTCGATCCTTTTGTTTCATTGAGAGTGCAATAACCAAGTTATAGCTGAATGTATCTTGAAGTTGTTAACACTGAACTGTATATACTGGAATTATTTGAGACGAGTACACAGCTGGTGTAATCGTATTGGACAAACCTCTTCCAATGCACTTTACAATTATATATACATCCGGATAATTGTATCGTATAGACTCAATCAGACAAACTGATATTTCCGCGGTTCTATTTTTAAAACTTTCTTCTCGCTTTTTATTTCTTAAAATGTTCTTTAATATTCAAACTAAATAAACTCTACCCGTTGTTTGATTTATTTTTCTTTGAGACAGGTTCCTGTCTGAAGTGTGTCAGTAAAAATGCATTATTTTTATATCATATAATTTGAAAACAATGTAAAACTTTTGAAAATGATTGTCAAATGTGTATAGCAAAATCTCGGAAGGAAGAATTCATCGCAATCAAGTATGAGAAATGAATAAAGAGTTTGTTTCTACAAGGACGTATCATACTCTTTTTTTTTTTGGTCGTTTGTAAGATAATATCGACTGTATATCAATTCATCATTTGGAGTTATTCAGATATGACAGTGCATTTAAATGCATGACCATGAATCATGATATGACGAAAGCAAGATGAATGCACCATTCAGGGACAACTAGCAAACGAAGATGAAAGATATGATTCGGAATCAATTTGCTTTTTCTTCTAAATACGGAAAAATATGAGTTTTCTAACATTTGATGATGGTTTTAGAGCATGTCAGATGCTTATCACATGACAAAAGTTATATATTTCATCAAAACTTATTTGTCATAAAGAGCAAAATGTAAACAAAGTAGTACTTTACTTCCATATTAGATACTAAATCACTATAACTATACTAAATGCCGAAATGCATCTGACCCAAAAGCTGTTCCATTTGCCAATAAGTAACTTTCTAGAAACTTTAACATGA
The DNA here is from genome assembly GCF_026571515.1 of Ruditapes philippinarum. Taxonomy (NCBI): domain Eukaryota; kingdom Metazoa; phylum Mollusca; class Bivalvia; order Venerida; family Veneridae; genus Ruditapes; species Ruditapes philippinarum. The sequence continues at coordinate 22,825 of NW_026865528.1, read as the reverse complement.
CACAAAAAAAAAAAAGTTATTGAGAAATAAAAACAAGAGCATTTCGAAGCATTTCCATAATTGGCAATTAATACAGATATAGATAAACACGTACATGTTGTTGAACTTTATTTTATTTATATCATCAACCAATTATATTATTGTTTTACAATTCAGAACATTCAAAAAATTGTATTGTAATACATGTATATATTAATTTAGTCGCTTTTGTTTGTTTCTTACTGCAAAAAAAAAAACATTTAGAAAAAGAGTGACTCTTTAGGTTAATTTCCTCTGCAAATATCAATTCCAAATTAAATATTATTGCATCTTTATCTCTATGTGTAACCAAACAGTTTATAACATATGGCTTTATGAGAAATTCCCTACATTACTGAATGATGAAAAATTAAAAATAATGTTTTCTCAAGGTTAGTGTTTATAAGTGAAACGTATATGAGTCAAGGAAAACTTTTAAGCAAGACTTGCTTAAGAATCCTTTTAAAATATTCCACTACTACTATCATGCCAACCATTAACTATATACTTCCTTGCTTATTTTTTCTTTCAGTCATATATTTGTTTAAGCATTTCATTAATATGATGCCAACCATTTATTAATTACCTTCTTGCTATTTTTCTTTCAGTTATATATTTGATCAAGCCTGCGTATGACCAATGTTTAAAGATATAATGAGTAACGAGTGCTAAATGGATGTCATAGAATTTTTCGTTGGTCACGTGGATTATTGATATTTCTTCTTTTTTGTAAAATTATACACAATTATGGCAAAATATTTTACGAAACGGCTAATATAAAAAAACTGCAATAATGATCAAATTTATAAATATCAATAGCAGATAGTACTTCGCTAGAAACCAATGGCATTTAAAGCATTTCAAGAAATATGACTAATCGACTTTTTCGAGAAATCTATGCTTTAATTTATATTTATGCTGAATAACTTGGTAAATTGCCTTTTGCAAACATATCAGACATATACACTGTTCTTCGGTGCCAATTACCGTTTATGCAGAACTGCGTTAATCAGCTTCCTAATAAAAATAACCCTAATATAAATAAGAACTATAAATGAAGTGGAATAGACATAACGTTTATATATTTCACGTGAGAGTTAAAAAGAAGACATGAAAATGCCAATTATTCTAATATAAAATCACAACTGGAGTTCTCTTCAGTAATTATTTATTCCGTTTTTATTGATATATTTAACCAAGAGGTTCTTAGATTTACACTGGTTGCCGCCAATAAAATGGTTTTATAATGTGTCTCCTGAAATACGTTCCCAACATTCCCCTGTTTTCAAACTAAATTATCTCAAATGCCAAACAGCTTGTATTGGATATATAGGAGACACTGGGTAAATATTTAGAAAAATCATGACTATACCAAATCATTTGTTACTTTTCTCTTTCGGAGTTATGATTGTAGCGTATTTGTTTGTAATGTTTGTCCTTTATATTGTACAAAATGTACGATCTGTGTGTTGTTAAGTCGTGTTACTATCTATCTTTTATTGAATAAAATGTTTGAATTTGTTTTATTTTTACTCCATTCACTTCTCCGTTACTTGTTCTATATGAAAATTAGCTCGTTCCTTCACATTACTTTATATTATCGTCATTTTTAACTACCTTTGTGAATTTGTAAATTCAATTTATGATGTTCATAATAAAAGTAGATCTAGATAAAAAAATTATCTTTGATAGCATTTAGGACATTCTAAATGACCCTTTAGATTACAATATTTATACTATTTTATACATAAAAATGTAAAAATAAGAGTTTTATATGATGACTTTACATTTGAAGAAACTTTACCTAGCTACAGATACAATCCTATATTGGTCATAAGATAATAGAACCGTCACGTAAGAAAATTAATTTTCAAGATTTAAAAAATAAAGATAAAGTAATTGGGAAATGTCCGCCATTATGTGCTTACGTGGCAGCCAGTTAAACAATTAATAGCCTTATTCCTTAAGATTAGCACTTGCATTGATTATGGAAGGATTGTAGATTCTTATTTCGTCTATGCAGAAATCTTAATTACACTGCCGTTTAAAAAAACACTCCATTGAATTATACTTATACTCGTTTCTAGTTAAAACAATAACACAGGGAGGAAATAAGTAGATACAACTAAGAAAATATTTCTTGAATTTTAAAACTGTAATCAATGTGTCTGGCGCTTAATAGAACTCAATTTTAACTCATGTTCTCAGTCTTAAATGTACTAAAAGTCTTGCAAAAAATAATATAATAATTACCACTGTCAGCGACAAAGCACATTAAAGATGTAGACAGATAAACAAATTACATCAATGTTTTATTACATGTTATTCTTTGTAGTTTAGTTGCACTTGATCATTTGGTCAGATAACCTTTCTTAAGGTTATAGATAAGATATTGTTAATGCGTGATATAAAAACTTGCATACGTGCTAACCTCATATTGAATATTTTCATTATATTGTAAAAAGTAAAAACTATAAAAGTTCAGCTTTTAAGAAGGCAAATGAAGCCCTTTAACAATTCTCTTTTGAAGCCAAACATAAACAAAAAGCTTTTATTTCTTTGTTTTTATGGTCTGGACAGCAATTTATCATGCTCTGCCATAGTTTATTTAAAAATCTTTTCAGAGCTATATATCACCTATTTCCGTGTGAAAATATGTCACAGAGAAAGTTTAAATTTTTAAAACAAGCATGATACATGCCTTTGCTGTTCAAACTTGGAAAGTGTTTTTATCATTTATTTCTATTTTTGAGATGTTCTGCGATGTTTCATGATAAATACGTTTTATACAATTGTGTAGACTTAAAGTCAGATTTCTCCATTTTATTCATGGAAAAAATTCTGGAAACAAAGTGATCCCTCGGAAGCATTAATCACAACAAAATAACAGAAGAATTACAGACTCGAGCGGTACTCAATTCTCAACACTTTATAGTGTTGGCATCAATGATCCCGAAGGATCAGAAAATATAACAACACTGAAGTGAAGTACGGGGCAACTTTTTACGGCTGCCACACGGCACTTGACACCTGTTGTTGTGAAGTACAAAATTCTAGAAACAAAGTGATCCCTCGGAGGCATTAATCACATCAAAATAACATAAGAAATTGCAGACTTGAGCGGTACTCAATTCTCAACACTTTATAGTGTTGGCATCAATGATCCCGAAGGATCAGAAAATATAACAACACTGAAGTGAAGAACGGGGCAACTTTTTACGGAAGTTTGCACTGATAATGTATCTCATGTGAAGATATCTGAAAATTTTTAATAACATTTGCATTATTAAATGAAATAATATCAAATGTGCAAATCGAAATAAGTTCATTCATTTCAGAGAATATTGTGTAATGTGATAATTCACATGTTTCTGCCAACTTTTCATTGTACATTCAAAAGAAAAAACGAACAACACTTCAAAAATATACAGTACGAATACATTGAGGAATAAAGGCATTGATATTGTCCAAGCGTGAAAGTTATTAAATGTATATTCCTGAATAAGAATCCCTAAGAAAGCCCAAAACGACAAAATTGAAAATATTGCAAGCTCAGTTTGTTGTGTTTTTTTTTTTGTTGTTTTTTTTTTTTGTTATTTTTCTTTTTTTTTTTTTAGAATAGAAAATATTAAACAAGATCTCACTGTCCTTCACTTAAACTTTTACTGCAAATAATCATTGAAACTCCGATTAATTTGAAAACTGTACGGAGTTCAGAATCTATTATAATTTACTAAAGACTTGAGTGAGTGAGTGTTTCCGATATGTAAAACAAAATGCATGTAAAATAGTCGTGCTTAAAGATTTCTTATTACAATGATTGATTTCTCAGTAAAAGCTTGAGAAGCTACACATATAATAAAATTGATGACAATTGAGTCGGGTCAGTTGCTTCAAATGAAAAGCATTTCTTGAAAATAATAATTGTTAGAAAAGGAACTGTTTTATTACCATCTTCTATTTAGTAAATGCTCCATTATACTTTTCTGAGAAGTCTACGTAAAATGTCTTTTTCAAACATACACAATTTTCTTTATTGTCAATTCCCGATTTCCTAGAAATGTTCCTGCTGTGTCGTGAAAATGACCACAATATAAATAAGAAATATAGATGAAATAAAACACCAAAAAGAGTTAGGGAACAAGCGACAATGCCAATTGTTCTAACATAAAATTTAATTAAGACAATTTCCTATACTTATTAATATTAATAAAACAAGTAGGTCTTCGATTTTAAAACGGTCGTATAAACGCTGAGATTAAAGAAATAGAGAGAATTTGTCATTGTCGTTGTACGTGTATTTGATTATTTCACATTTTCACACCGTGCAATCAAATGGGCAGACAGCCGTTCAACCGTCGACAGCCTTACCAGTATATACTACGCAGAAAACACAAATGTCTGTTTGTTTGTTTGTTTGTTTGTTTCATTTTACGCCTTTTTCCAACAGTGTTTCAGTCATATAGGCGGGTAGTTTCCTAACCATCGTTTCTGGAGAGATACACCAGTACTAGACTACCTTCCTCCGCGCTAAACTACCAAAGCATCTCCCGGGGACCGAACCCACGCCAGAGAGGTAACTGGATTAGAAGTCATCGACTCTAACCCCTCGACCATGGAGGCGGCTAACACAAATGACGGACGGTAAGTATTCATCAATTTTTAACATATCCCACCTGTGTCCGAGTATATCAATGTTATGGATTCATAGTCAACATCCAAAGGAGCATGATAACTAATCTCTGACCCTGTACAAGCTTTACTTCACGGTGATACAGAGACATTAAAAGAAACTGTCAAAACTTTTACATGAGAGTGACGAAGTTTCCAATACCCCACAGAATAATATCTCGGGAAATGCATCCAAGAAGCAAGATCCAGAAAAACAACGCCGTAAGACACATAAGAAAAAGAAACATCCAGCACCGTGTAAACCGCAGAATACAAACCCACAAACAACTTTGAAAACCACTACCCAACATCCATCATCTTCAACAGAAGAAACAGCAGGTATTACCCCTAAAAACATTCCAAATCATACGAATGTTACGTTGCCAGAAAACTGACCAGCCCGGGCACAAAACCCATCTACGAAGAGGCCACTCAGAACGGGGCGACGACAGAACAGGTCCAACAAACGAACACTCTACAGGACCTAACCAGACTCTTAAAGATAGTTATAAAAAACAAACAGACGTTTCGTCAGGGCGAGAAACAAAAACGAGTCGCGAAGACATAAGAAGAGGAAACAGGCGATTCAGAGGGGCCCTAGCTTATGCATCTTTGTTCATGGGTAAACTTGAACAAGACTTTTTTATAGACAGCCAACTTGAACCTACCTAATGGTTACGGTTCCTGGACGACATATTCATGATCTGGGATCATTCTTTGGATAAATTAAATGATTTTGTCCAGGCCTTTAATGAATTACACAGCTTCATTAAATTCACTTATAACTTTTCACTGGTTCATATTTCATTTCTGGATGTCGATGTTACTAAAGGCAACAGGAATAATATTTGTACCAATGTACATGTTAAAAATACCAACATCAACCATTTCCTGGATTACTCGTCCAATCATCCCAAACACATGTAAAAATGGTATTCCATACAGTCAGGCTAAGCGTACCGTCGTATTATATCGGGCGATGACCTGTTTGCTAAGTCACTGGACAGTCTCCGTGAATTTTTCATTTCTAGAGGTTACCCTGATAAGGTTATTGATGACGCATTCGGTAAAGTACGTGATGTATCTCAAGATGAAGCCCTTGTATACAACAATAACTCCTCTGATGAAAAAAATTGTACCTTCTGTTATTGAATATAGTCCGTCTCTTCCCCATATTGGCAGTATCGTAATAAATACTGGGATTTATTTAAGCTGTCGCCAAATGCGTCAGTCAAACATTTGCACGAATACAGACCCGTGTTATCCTATCAGCGTAGTAAAAATCTCAAAGATTTCTTAGTTAGGTCTTCATATCCCAAAAATTCCCTGGCCCTGTCAACGCCCATACTAGCAGATGCTCCAGGCCTAGATGTTCACATTGTACAAGGATCGTAGAAACTGATAAATTCGAAAGTTTTTCTAATTCTTCTACATATCGTCTTAAATTTAATACAGATTGTACATCTAATAATGTTTTTTATCTAATATCTTGTAAAAAATGCAACATGCAATATGTGGGCCAAACTAGACAACAAGTGTCCAAAAGAATGAATAGTCACAGATTTGACATTAAGAATTTCAGTGACCCTGTGTATGCCAGTGGTGTTGCAACACATTTCAACACTACAGACCACTGTGTGGAAGACTTCAGCTTTTTACCTACTGACATTGTTGACAATGATATGGACAGACTCGTCCGTGAAACAGCTTGGATTCATAGACTTAATACTGTGTTTCCTTCTGTCATGAACACCAGTGTTCAAATTGTAATTTTTAGTTGGCAATTTTAAGTATATAGCAACTGTTTTAAAACTTTCGCAATGCATTTTTAATATTTTGTCTTAGTATCATCTTACTCTTTTTCTTCATTATTTTTACTTATTTATATCATTTTATTTGATAGTTTTGTACTTTTTGCTGTTTTTGCTGGGTTTTTTTACCTCCCTTTAATTTGAAACAATATTTTTCCCATTCTATCTTATGTTTTTATTTGACAAATTAGTTTTACATATTCTCTTATTCATTTATTTTTTTTATCATTTATTATTATTATTATTATTATTATTATTATTGGTGTTATTATTATTATTGATGTTATTATTATAAATATTATTTTTATCTTTATTGGTGTTGTTGATGATGATGATGATGATGATGATGATGATGATGATGATGATAATTTGATGATGATGATAACAATATATAATGGATAATGTTGTTGTTATTATTATTTTTTTTCTTTTTCTTCTTTTTTATTCTAGATAACCTGCTGGCTAATTAAAGTAATGCGCTTTGTGATATATTTTGACATATACGTTTGTTGGGTTTTATCATTTTCTCTGCTTTATATTGTAGAATTATAGTTCTATTATTAATACCCGCTGTATGTTTTTGATCCATATCTATTTGTTAATTACTTTACGTGAAGACAACAGTCGAAACTAGCAAAGATTAAAGAAATAGGTGTTGTTTTGGTGCATTTTAACCCATATATTATAAGCTAATTAAGACCTTTACTACAAACTGAACTGTAACTAAACACACAAGTTTTGTACCAAAAATATAACTGATTTGTTCTTGTGGGGAATGCTATGTGACTGATATAACGATATTTATTCAGCTTTCGTTTTAAAGGTAAAGAAATATGATGGATTTGTATTTGTATCAATAGCGATGAGTTTTTTAATCTGTCACATTTGCATGAAAAATGGGATATTATCAAATACCTCGGTGATTCTAGAAACTCCGACTAATTGGTCAGACGAAATCTAAGGACACAGAGGATTCGGAGAGCAATAAATATAATGAAAATAAAGAGAAATTTCTTTGAATGAGAAAAGTAAGACGACTCTTGTAATGATAATTTCTTCTATGAAAGTTGAGTAGCCTACAAAGAGGTAAGTTCAATTTTTTGACCAATTTATATTGAACTTGATATTTTATTAAATCTTTATTTCACTCTAATGAATGGGTTGAAGTAGCGCATCTTATATTAAAGCCGAGTGCTTCAGGATGACCAAACTATTTTAAGAAAATCAAACTTGAGAAACAGGTACTTAGATTTTTAAGAAAAATATCAAGTCAAGTTTACATGATATATGATAATTAATGACTGATTTGTAGTATTTATTTTCCATACTATTACTACCTTTAATCACCAGATAATTGTTTTGTCCATATTTTGACTTTTCTAGCTTTTTGGTAATTTATGCGGATTTTAAGTCCCATTTGTAATATGTAAATTACTCTCTCAATTATCTTCACCATATTTTACTTTTGAAATACATATTTTAAAAATGTCATTGGAATTAGCATGAATCTTGTGCAAATTTTAATCCGTTCAACGTGCATGAATGAAAGAGACATGAATTGTTATATCTATAATGGTATATGTATAGATGTTTCGGTATGCAATAAACTAAATACTTTTGTCATGTGATAACACATTATTTTAAGACAAAAATATAAACATACTGATATCACATGCTTAAAAACAATACTTTTTTGAACATTATCTCGTGACATATAAACCTTTAATAATATAGTAGATATGAATAAATTGATCAAGGGCATTTTAAACTATATGTATATTGAAAAAACAAAACCATTCCAAAAGAAAATCATTTTTAATACCAAGTCATTTATTGTATTCGTGGTATTAGCGAGATCTTTTACCTGATCTTAAGTGTATAGTTTATTGAGAACAACGCCCAAAAAAGTGAGCAGAAAGGGGGGTATTACATATAGTGTGGAAAACATCTGTAATGTTATTTCTTTGCAGAAAATATCTTCAAGTTTCGCTTTCGTTACTCATTTATCTTTGTCAATAGTAATTAAATTCTCTCACTACCATGATATACGATCATTGTACTATTTTAGCTTACTTCGTTACATTATTGTCTTCTTCAGTCTATAAAGCTTAAATTTATTAAGGATTTGAGAAAAACTTGTTTTAGACAGCGATTAAACTTAAGTACATGTACCCTGTAAATTCACCATGTAACAGGATTTGTCGATAAGGAGTGACATAAGTCACAATTTCTTTTCAAATCTCTGGAAAAGATATTACAGTCAACAATCAATTTAGGTTTATACAAATATTGTCAAAGTCTAAATGTAACTGGAACTTAAGTTACTGATTTCGTTGAGAAGGTAAATTAAAGATGACGTTCGAGTTGGTATACTATTTTTCAATTTGACAGTGCTTTTTTATATTTTTTTCAGCCAAAGGCTGGTCTGTTTTCAGTTTGACTTCCTGTTAAATTTACAGGGAAAAACTGAATTTATGTAAAAATTTCATTGGTCATTTTTAAATAACAATCTGAAATCTCGGAATCTGATTGGCCATTGTCAAATTAGTAAAATGACATAAAAGACTTTTTCAGACATTGGTTACGCGTCTAATTCTTAATTGTTCTTAAGGAGTCTGGAAACGAACTATCTACTTCTAAATTCTTTTACTATCAAGTTAAATTTCAGATACTTAAGTTATGTTTAACCATGCCTTCTCCTACACATTATAAGTTCTATATTTCCATGCATCCTGCATATTACTTTACGCTGTCGAGTTATTAATTTTGTCAAACATAAACGAAACCATAGTACGTCCACTTTCCCGTTTATTCATGTGCATGAAAATAGCGAAAGACATACCAGAAAACGAACTTATCTGGTATTATCAGTTATATACAAAGTTTGTAATTTTCATATGTTTAACATATTTATGAAGTATCTGATTGAATTGTTTGTTTATAATAAATATTTGTCAAAGTATTTCAGATAAGAAAGCTTTCTTTCGATTCTTTATTGAGGTTTCTTTCTTTATTTCCAAAGTTGTTGTAAATTTGTTGATTTGGGTATTTCGCACCAACAAAACGTGTCATATATAAACTTTCAATTAAAATTTTGATTGGAAAAACTTCAATTACTTCAATTACTTAAATGTTTTTTTATATGTTCATGTGACCAAGCTATTTATAAATATCTATGTTTTTTCCTTCATTTTTATTGAGATTTTAAAATTTTATTCCAGGCTTATGAGCTTATATTTTAATCAATATTTTCCTTCGCTGTTTTGGCTACTGCCAAACTATTCATCAATATGTAGACAACTTAAGTTGAATTTGCATAAAAAATATCGTTATAATAGTTAATGTAATGTAAGAAAAAAGTTAGTTTGTTTTGTTTCTCGCTGTTGGCTGAAAGTCTTGTTTCTGCCGTGTTTAATAAAGCTTTTTTACACATTTTGACCATTGTAATTTGTTTCGGATGGGACGTCATATCTTATAAAACATTCATTATCAAATTTAAAAAAAATCACTAACAAAAAAGTGGGTTGTACAAAGATGTTCCGTGTCTGGTAAAAAAATTACCATACACATGCCGTGAAAATGGTGTCTTACTAAAAAAGCCTGTCATATTCAACACACACCATATATTCAGGTAACGTCCTTTCTTATAAGTTCCGTCCTTTAAAACATTAAAACATAAATAATAAATCATATAAAAATAAAATTAGAACTTTGTCAAACTAGCACATACATCAATAGGCAATGGCACTTACACAATGAAAAGCCTGATCAAATGTCATATATATAACACATATCGATTCGAAACGATTTAAATAGTGTTTAGATTAATTATCAAAGTATCTTACTAACCTTCAAACACAAGATAAATACTCACAAATAGTAGTAGCAAACTTTATATTCTCGTTTTACAAATGACTTAATCTTTTAATGAATCTATTTTGAGTAAAGGGTTTATCTCTTGGTCTTCTTCATTATCTACTTGAAAAGGCCCCAAGGGGTCTCCTAACTTATATATTCCTGCAGACAAGAGGTTATAGTAGATTTAAATCAATAACCATATTCTGTCGAGATAAAATACCAGATACTCCAAACTCCTCACAGTGATTACCTACCTTGGCAGATGATCAAGGGGTCACTGCGTAGGATACAGAACATGAATAAAGCTCTGTCATAAACTCTTTTCTTATTTGGTTAAGTCTTACTTTATTCAACAATGCTTACAATTTACATACTAGGTAATGGATCAACATTACCAAAAGTTTAAGATTTCTACTGGAAAATCATCGTCTATCAGTTGTGAATATTTATAAATTTATGATTAATAATACGATTATTGCACATTTAAAATGTAACCTCAATGGGTAACTTATCTATCGCTAATTTGTTGATCTGCAAGACCTCTACCAGCTTGACCAGTAGTCGGCGAAATGTCAATTTAGGTGGTTGAACTAAATTAAAAAAAGATAGGAAATATAAGAAAAATAAAGTATCTACGTATACGTATGCATTGTCTACGTTTTGCGTTGGAGAGTAGAAGTAGCTGAAAATAAGGTATCTCAAGAAGATCTTTAAATGACGTTACACGAATGATCGCAACTTTTCAGCCTACTGCATACTTTTGTAACGATCAAATTCAGCAGCTATGATAAGACTTGCAAATATATGTATGTGGTCTTACCAGTGTCATGTTTGTGTGTTGCTCAAGTTAATCTTTTGTTTTTCTTGCCCATCACATTACTTTTTTTCTTTTTCAAGTAGAATAAGTTGAATATAGAAATTAAATGTGTATTGTCCATATTGTCCTGTTATGATAATTTGGTCTTTACAGTACTTGGGAATGTCTTATAAAGTGTAAGTCTGCATATTATTTGAGATTGAAAGTGTCAACAACTATATTTGCTTATTATAAGAAAAATGTGTACAATCGTATTGAAGCTAACTTGGTAAATCAACGTGACAGTAACTTTTAATTTTTCTCACTTATATGTTTGAAACCTTCGCTCTGCCATGTTACTATGTTGTTTTTCTCCCTTTTTCACTTTGTCTGTCTTTTGTATTATCATTTGAATATACATGTATTTGGTTCTTATAAAATTCTATTTCTATTTTATGTTTCTTTTTATTTCATTTTTGTTCCACTCTTTAGAAACTAACCAAATTTCAAGTGATTTTTTAAAACTTTATTTAACATTTTAAAAGTAAAAACAATTTTAAATAATTTAATTATATGGATCGATATATAACACACTTCATTTCATTTCATTTTATTTCTTCAATTCTGATAATGTTTTTTTTTCCTGACGTTTAGCCAAAACTTAACACAACTGAATATCAACCTGTGTACAAAAATTCCATCTTATGCATTTGTAACTATTTGAAACAAAACTGCTCAAATAAGAAACAGATAAACAAAACATTGAAAGGTAATGGTGCCTAAGTATGATACGAGCATCTAAATGCATGAAACAACACTAACACGGACGCACATGGAATTATGACATTCATTTATTAGGCCTCAGTCTGCTTAACCTATTTATTCGCATTGTTATTGATTTTTATGTAAATATAGGCTTAAGTTATCATCCTTGGACAGTACTTCAGCAAAAATGCCCCAAAATTAATATGCGAAATATATCTCCAATATTAAATGCATATAAAACGTTTTAAAAACGTTCTTGTTTTGCAAAATTAAGATAATTATGTTATATACAAAGAATAAAAAGGAGAAAAAAAACTTTAAACTCAAAATTGTCCAAGAAGTTATATATTATCTTTTTAAAGTTTCATAGCGGTCATAAAAATACGTAAACTGATAAGCCGCTTGGTTTGCGTTACTATTGTTGTAAATAATCTGTGAAAATTAGACTCCTTATCAATAACATAAGGCAAATGCATTTATTAAGTCTGCCCTTTATTAAAAGGGCGAACATCTCTTTGTCCCTTTCTTGTAAGAGAAGGGAAATCCTGTGATGCTTGTATGTAGACGCAGGGTCACTCCCCTCCAAACACAATCTTGATGCATGTATGTGGTCGCATGGTGGAAAATCTCTAATATAATGACAAAGTTAACAAAGACGTTTTGGTCCAGATTTTAAAATCCTAATTAGGAGAAATAAAATCTTATATAGGAGGAGCTTCAAAACACTAAAAACAGAATAAGAAAGTTTTTTTTACTCATGCAAAGTTCTTTTGAACCCTTACGCCATTTGCAATGTTATAAAGGGAGGTCAGTCTTACCGACTCTATTTTTGTAGCGCAAATGTAACATCCCTTTGGAACCCTTATGCAATTTGCAATGTTATCAGGGGAGATCACTTTTATCAACTCTTTTTAGCGCAATAATTACCTTCCTGTGAACCCTCACGCCATTTTAAATGTTATCAGGGGAGTTCAATCTATTCATTTTTTTAACGCAACAGTTACCGCCCTTTGAACCATTGCACCATTCTCAATGTTTTCAGGGGAGGTCATTCTTACCGGTTTTTTTTTAACCAACGCAGCAGTTACCTCCTTTTTTGAAACTTTACGCCATTTGCAATGTTTACAGGGGTGGTTACTCTGACTGACACTTTTTTAGCGCAACAGTATTCTCCCTTTTGAACCATAACGCCTTTTGCAATAGTTTTAGGGGAAGTCGCTGTAGCCGAATCTTTTTAGCACAACAGTCAACCCCTTTTTGAACCCTTAAGACACCTGCAATGTTTTCAGGGAGGTCAATCTAACTGACTTTGTTTAAGCACAACAGTAACCTCCATTTTGATCCTTCACACCATCTGCAATGTCATCAGGAGAGGTCACTCTAACTCACTCGAGTTGTAGCGCAAGGGTCACCACCCTGTAGAATCCTTATCCATTTGTAACTCTAACTGACTATTTTTAGTGCAAAAGTCAACTCCCTTTTGCAAGCTCGCAACGGCGAGCCGGTATTACGTTAGGATTTTACTGAGAAACATCCTAAAACTCCGAATCCATCAAAAAAATATAATCGAAGCTAGGCTGGAATCCAAAATTAATAAGACAATCAAATTTAATATTACATAGCGTCAAAAAAAAACCTTCAATTTTAAAAAGCAGCAAGTATTGCTTTGAGCGCAAAGATATAATGATGATTAAAATGTTTGTTTTCATAATTTTCATTTCAATAAATCACATTTGCACTAACTTTTGATTTAGCGATTTCATCTGTTTTCTCTGTAGTAAGTTTTCGTGTGGTTAATTAACATAAGTGTTCATCTGGTTCTGTGCATTTTTTTCTTTTTCTTTTTTTTCCGATCATTTTATTCTTTCCGGTGTTTAGGGAGGGGGGAAATCCCGGGATCCGGGATATTATTAGATATATAGGGAAATGGAATAAACTATATTGTGTTGATTATTGTCGTTGAATATTTGTACAGGATATGATCATTATACCAAGCCCTCTTACAATATAATTCCCTTTTATGCTCACTATGAGCAAGTTGTGCTCTGGTGAGCATAAACAGGAATTGGAATCCCTATTCATCTGTTTTCCCTAATGTGTAATTTAGTTTCTCTTTAAATGATATATATGAAACCAAAGACTGCACATTAACCACACTACAGGAGTCCTGTTTCATAGTTGTTCATATTGTTCTACACATAGGTCAAGGGCACGTCTTATATAGAAACACATACGCACACCTTTATAACTTACTAATGCCTAACCTTAACCTTTTTGGCATGTGGTATTGCCTTGTTGCAAATCTGTTGATTCGAGTATTCCGTATCAACAAAACGTTGTCATTTATAAACTTTCAATTCAAATTTTGATTGGAACAAACGTCAATAACTGTAATGTTTTTCTTTGATCTATACCGACATTCATAATAATAGAAATAAAAGAAAAACATGACGGTAAAAATGAACTTAGACGAAAAAAATGAGTATGAAGTACATTGTTTTGTTTTTTGGGGTTTTTTTTTTATTTCTTATTTAGTTATTCTATACTTTTAAAGGATTAACTTCAGACTTAAGGTTTTATTTTTATTAAAATACTTTGTATTTTCCAACATATGCATATGATTTTAACATTTCTAAAATTTGAACGTAAAATTCAATACTAGGCTCAACAACATAATTCTTATGATTTTTTTCGATGTTTCCTAAGATACGATATGCAAATAAACCAGTTTTAGTTCGGTCGAGTATCTTTTTTTAAAGATACTTCTTGTTTAGTTTAAACTTTGTTTCGTGTTTTTTTTTTCAAAATGAAACTTTTTGAGATACGTACCACACAAATTGAAAATTTGAAAGTCAAGGGCAATAACTCTGACAAGGCAGAATCAATCCACAAGCAAAACGCCAGGCGAGCTTTTCACTTACATTCCGTAAGTTTTACGTTAGGTGTGTTTCACTGAACAGAACGTCAGTTTACGCCAGTAATAAGTGAATGTAACTTTACGTTTTAACTTACGTAGAAAATTTAGTGAAACACAAATAAATACGTTCTGCTTACGAAATAATTACGTTCAAAAACGAGTTACGAGAACGTAAGTACGTTACTGAAATGCATCCCAGGTGCAAAACTTCACCTGCTTATCAACATTCCTGTAAAGTTTTCATCACTATAAGTCAAACATTATTTGAGCATTGCGCGACACAAGATGAAAATTGTTAATTTTTACTAAATAAAGGGCAATAACTCTACAAATACTCAAAAAATTCACAAGCAAACCCCAGGTGCACAAATTCACATGCTAATCAATATATCATGACTCTAGATCGAACACTTTTTTCGGAGAGTGCACTTCATAATCCCAAAATGTACTATGTAAATATTGTTCACTTGTTAAATATTTGTTAAACATAGATATGTTTAAATCAAATACTTTTTGAGCTACACACGATTAAAAATTAAAATTGCATTTTTTTGTTGTCAAGGGTCATAACTCTGACAAAACAGATAAGATCCATAAGCAAAAATTCATGTGCACAAGTCCACATCCTGAGCAACATTTCTCTAAAGTTTCATGACCCTAGGTCAAATACTTTTTGATATACGTGCGACTCAATATGAAAAAGGCAAATTTTTACTAAGTCAAGGGTAATTACTCTACAAATACTGAGTAATTTTACAGACAAACACCTAGGTGCATACCTTTACATGCTGAGCAACATTCCAGTAACATTTTAATGTCTCTAGGTCAAATACCTTTTGAGCTAAAAGCGGCACAAATTGAAAATTGCAAATGTTTAGTGCCAAGGACAATTACTCTACAAGTGCTGAATAAATCAAACGCAAACGCTCTGGTGCACAACTACACCTACTGAACAATATTTCGATAAAGTTTCATGATTAGGTCAAATTCTGTTTGAGCTTTGTGCGATACAAAAGAGAGCGAGCGATTGGACATGGGTAAATATAAATGCCCACCTCCCCTTTAAGGTGGGGCAAAAAAATGGGCATACAAATTATTCTTTGTTTGGGAATACAGGACTCTTTTTTTGGTGGGGGGCTAAAATATATGCACCCAAGATTCATCACTGTCAGCAAGTTAGAAATAACTGCAAATGGACTAACCACCTAGCGCAACCTTTCTAAGACCCAAACGCTTGGCCAGAATCAAATGAATGCTACCTTCTGATATTCCAGTACCATAAGCTATCTCTTTACCAACAATCCTGCAGCCTGTTCTACTATAATTTTTACGGCAGCAATGTTCGCTTTGATAACTGAGGTTGTTGGTCTACCTAAACGCAAGCCTGCTTCAACAATTACAATTAATCAGCTCTAAAACCTGGCCGCTTAGGGTTCGAATCCAAATAGGAACTTTGGATTATTTCATGTATAGAAGCTATCCAGCTACTTTACGCAACGTCGGTTGTTCTACTCAGGTGTACGGAGGGTCTCATGTGCCCTTCCTCCAGGAATAGTGCTGGAAATATGCAAGTAGTATTCATTTTCATTGGTCATATCTTAACTGTCGCTCCACTACCCTTCGTTGCGTAAGATCGAAACAATGATCAGATTTTAATGAGACTGTTTTTTCATTGGTGCTACAGATTATAAAGATACACTTTTAAATTTTAGATCGTTGTTCTTTTTTTAATCTAGTCATTTCTGGTTAAAACTCTTTATTCATAATCTTATTATATAAGTAAATTTTTCAAATAAGGAAGGTAAACATTAACAAAATTTCTCAGGAACCTAATTATTACGTTTGAGACGTTTGGAAGATTGTTAATTGTTCATACATTAAAATTTTACAATCATAAAGCAATGTGTGCAACAGTCGGAATCATTTTTACATAAAGCATTCAAAGACATTTTTCCATTTTTCTTATAATATTATAATAATCCTTCTTCTTTTAGCTTCATAGAATATGTCTGTATTCATGACGGTTGTTGGTATCACATTTTTTTCATATTTTTCCCGCCATAAAAATAGAAACATACTATTGATCAGAATATTACGAGACACCTTAAAGTATCACAGTGGATGGTACCGATATTGTTAAATATATCTAAAATTTTGATACTATTTTTGTGGAATAAAATTTTGTAAGAAATGGAATATCTGTGAAATAAAAAGAGTTATTAATAATTGCAATCAATTTGATTTCAGTTTTAATCAAGGGAATGCATCAGAACAAACGTTTTGTAATGATCAAACAGGAGTTATTTTCCAGTCCGTTTATTAATATGGAAGTTTATCTGAAATAATCGATTGAATATTTTTGTTTGATTTGGTTTTACAGCGCTACAACCAGTTTCAGTCATATGGCGCCGAAACAGGAAAAAATGATATAAGCTAACCTAGAGTGATACAAACTTTCAGCAAAACTAGAAAGCCTCACCTGCTGGAGTTAAAGGATGATATAATGTTTCGATCCCGTTTAGTCGCCTCTTACAATCACGCATCTTAAACGATGGCTGCAATACTAATGCCTCATGCAACCTCATCATAATACGGTCACCTCTTAGCCACAAACGGGGTGTTTTATGATAAAAAGGTGAAGCTTCTTAAACGGTCCTAAGAGCGAGCTTCCAGGTACTCAGCAGTTCTAATGAAGGAACATCAGTCGTGATCCAAAGAATATTTGTTTCTGAAGTAAAAGAGACACACACTTTGGGTTTTTTTGATATTCATATCCAATTCTGGCTCTTTTATAATATCATTGCTTAAGGCTACATTTGACTAATTTTTGAAAACATTGATAAAAAATTATCAATGGATAAATTGAATGCAATGGTAGTCCTCTTTCAATTACAACATGTAACAGGAGGCATGTGAATAATACGTTTACAAAAGAAAGAACTTCTGAAAATGCAAAAAAAAAAACTGTGGTAGAAGGAGTTTTCCCCACAAATGGAGGACATTTTTTTTTAAATTTGCTGTAGGGTTTAGGATGTATCCTTTGGGCATTGATTCAAAGAAATAATTGTATAAAAATACCCATAAGGCGGGTAAAACGTTGTTGGTATTGCCATCTTGACGACAGTAATGTCATTTTGAGGCAAACGGCTGTATTGTGTCATTGTATTTCGGGAGATGACAATATCAATCTCACGGAGTCAGTCATATAATCTTATTACATCTAATAGAATTAGATATAGACAAAACAAATCTACAATTAACTTGATTTGAAAATCTACGGTACACATTTCTTCATCTATATGCCGCGAAATATCAATGATATAGTAGAAAAATCGTACAATTAACTTGATTTGAAAATCTACGGTACAATATGTCTCAGATATCCATATTTTTTTTTAATTCTAAAGAAATATCAAACGTGTGTAAAAGGATGCTTCTGTTATATACATGTATTAAGAGTATGTAACATGTTTTAGATTCTGAAGGAAATAACACTAAACATGCTAGTAATGTATCTTAAAAGTAGCTAAATGTAAACAAAGTACAATTTTTGTCTAACCATACAAAATACCAATCATTATAACTATTAAAAACTGCTGACAGGGCATCAAGCAGCAAAGAATAGTTTATGTAAATGGAACCAATTAGTATAGTTTTTTAAAACTGTAACAAGATACCAAACATGGTTTTTTGAGATATAAATTGACAGCATTTCTGAGGCATTATGGTATATGTTCAAACACGTATTTATTTTATATTTTTCCAAAAGTGGTTATCATGAATGATTTGGCTAAAGCCATCAATGGAAATAACCGCCCTTGATAGCCTATATTCACTCGGACGTATGTTAAATTTGTCCTCTTGTAATATTATGTACTTATGAGTAGAGAGCGAAATCAGGTACATTATTTTTTTTATGAAATCAGCGACATGTTACCTTGTTAATTTTTTTTAAGAAATTATCGTTGGTCGATGACAACAAATTTCATGTATTTTTTAAATGTAGGTCATATGTTAAAGGAGTAGTTAATGTATTCGTTAATATACTGTAAAATGTTGATAAAAACAACGTTTTATTGACATTATAATATAACGATTTATACGATCTATGAAAAAGGATATTTAATTTGACAATAGCAAATGCTTTTTGAGTCTCTGAATAAATGCTAATTTCATCCGAGATAAATAGATACCAAGCTGTTTATGAATAAGGATAGGTTTGGTGAAAATTTAATAGTCACTAGTTAATAGTAATATGTATACGTAAAATATCTGAAAATTCATTCATTCATTTTATTCGCGAATCCAAACTAAAAAACAATTCCATAAAGTTTATATAATTGGTTATTAATTATAATGTTTAATACAGAAAGTAATCACTCAGCTTATGAATTCCCAATTTTCGTACTTTAAACTACAAGAATTAATTTTTGTTTTCATTCCTAACTGAAACATCGGTGGGTTCTAATTGGATGGCTCGTTTGTTGCTTGGAAATAACTCACACATAGGGCATCTTGAGGTCTTCCTCTATCACTAATGCTTTAGAGGTTCGCAATGTGATTTGTACTGTGTTTGGTGCAAAGAACACCACCAATCAAAAAAAGGACAAAAACAAAACCATTCTAACATACTGACGGAATAGAATACACATGACAATTTCCTCTATTGTATTTAAAATTATTGGATCTCTGTTTATCGTTAATATTTGTTCATGGTGTTGTTGTACGTCCATTTATATTTTTTCTTTAATGACGCGTTCCCTGGTGAGGGATTATAAGCTTGAAGACATGCTAAGCACCCAATTTATGTAACTTTTTTATTACAAAGAAGTAAATAAAGGGGCAGACACTCAACAGAAAAAATATCAATGAATAAGTAAGAAAAATCGTACAATTAAGCTTTGAATTTGAAATTCTAAACGGTACATATATTCTCAGAGATCATATTTTTTTTAATTTCTAAAGAAGATATCAAACTGTGTAAAAGGATGTCTCCTATTTTATATTTAGAGTATGTAACACGTTTAGATTCTGAAGGAAATAACACTAAACAAGCAGTAATGTATCTTAAAGTAGGAAAAAATGTAAACAAGTACAATTTTGTCCTACATAACAAAATACTCAATCATTATAACTATTAAAAGTGCTGAGAGCAAGAGCAACAAAAGATAGGTTATGTAAATGGACAATTAGTATAGTTTTTCAAACTGTAACAAGATACCAAACATGGTTTTTGAGATATAAAATTGACAGCATTTCTGAGGCATTATGGTATATGTTCAAACACGTATTTTATTTATTTTTATTTTTTTTTCAAAGATTTTGGTTATCATGAATGATTTGGCTAAAAATATCAATTTGATAGCCATATTCAACTAAGACGCATGTTAAATTTTGTCCTCTAGTAATATAATTTTATTGAGTAGAGACGAAATCAGGTACATTAGTATTTTTTATGATCAGCGACATGTTTACTAGTTATTTTTTAAAGAAATTATCGTTGGTCGATGAATAAATTTCATGTATATAAATGTAGACATATGTTAAAGGAGTAGTTAATGTATTCGTTAATTAAAGTAAAATATTGATAAAAACACGGTTCATTGACATTATACCATTATACATTTATAAAAAAGGATATTCAATTTGACAATAGCAACATCTTTTTGATTTCTGATAAATTTCTAATTTCATCCGAGATAAATAGATACCAAGCTGTTATGAATAAGGATAGGTTTGGTGAAAAATTAATAGTCACTAGTTATAGTATATGTATACGTAAAATATCTGAAATTCATTCATTTAATCATTCATTCATTCATTCATTCATTCATTCATACTATAGTCCAAGCTAAAACAGCAATTCTATAAAGTTATATTTTGGTTATTATTACATGTAATACAGAAAGTATCACTCAGCTTATGAATTCCAATTTTCGTACTTTAATCTACAAGAATTAATTTTGTTTTCATTCCTTACAGAACATCGGTGGTTCTAATTTGGTGCCCGTTTGTGCTGGAAATAACTCACACATGGCATCTGAGGTCTTCCTCTATCACTAAAGCTTTAGAGTCGCCATGTGATTTATACTGTGTTGGTGCGAAGAACACCCCAATCAAAAAAAGACAAAACAAAACCATTCTAACATACTGACGGAATAGATAACATGACAATTTCTCTATTTATTTAGAATTGTTGATCTCTGTTATCGTTAATATTTGTTCATGTGTTTTGTACGTACATTTATATTTTTTTCCTTTAGTTGACGCATGTCCTGGTGAGGGACAAGGTAAGCTTAGAACATGCTAACACCCAATTTATGTACCTTTTATTACTGAGAAGTAAAAAAGGGCAGATTTTTAACAGAAAAAAATATCAGTGATATAGTAGGAATACAATAGACAAAACAATTTAACTAAGAAAAAATTAGTTAATTTTGGTGTTACAACAATTGGAGACAGTATACGGCTCAGAGAGGCCGTGAATAAACACCGAGGTATTATTACAAACCCGTTTTTTGCAAGACAAACATTGTGTTACACCGGGGTAGTTAGTCATAGTATTCTGAGTATTATCCTCTTTCTAACGACTTCTAACGACATCACCATTTATCTTAAGCACGAGACATTTTTTCAGCAACATCTGTCAACACCCTAAGACCGTTTATTAAAACTAATGTTACGTTTATTTAAACACAGTACAAATTATTAAAACAACATCACCATTTATTAAAACGACAGCAACACCTGTCACAACGACATCACCATATACCAAAACTACAGCACCATTTATCAAAATCACGCCACCATTTATCAATAGGATATCACCCCTTTTTAAGCGTGAAAATATTGCAGCTATGGCGTTCTATAGCAGATCAATAGTTTGAGTGTGTTGAGTGAAAACTGTTTGAAATGCTATGCTTGAAATTGTGTTTTAATAGCATTGTTCTTGTTATACACAAACAGGTGATTCTGTGATGACAGAAGATATTGTAGTCTCATCCTCAAAGTCAGAGAATTTTCAACACCGTTTTAACAACCGTTGGTGATACAGGCGTAAGGCATGTCGCAGTTTTTCATTGTCCCTCATAAATACAGACATAATCAAATCGGGTCCTCTATTTCCATGTTATTTTGTTCTCATTAATGCTTTTTAGGGGTCACTCTTTTTCTAGATTTTTATTCTGCATTAAGGTCAACTACTTTAGATACACCTTAACAGATCAGTCTCCTTAGTTATGATCCAGTAATTTATCGGCGCCATACAATACTTATAGCTGAAAATACAAAAGAAACAAGTTAAATATTTATACGCAGGCAGTAGAATTTTTGTTAAAGTCAGTAATAGAAGTTACACAACTTGTGAAATATGTATACAGTATAAAAGGTAAAGAAGGGCCATATCTAATGCAGGAAAAAAGGAATTCTAACTTCCTTTGATACTGTACTTTCTTCAAACTGCAATATTGGTATAAAAATCTCTCTCTCTCTCTCTCTCTCTCTATCTATCTATCTATCTATCTATTTTGAAAAACTCTGAAAATCGGGACAAAATGATCTTTATGATACATTAATATTTATACAAAATATATAAATGTAACGTATTTATACTGTGCTTTCTTCAAACTGCAATATTAATGTTAAAGTCTATTTAAACGCTATATTTGATATTCAATAAGTCACTTTCGTCAGGTTCACAATGAGTGAAAGGAAGACAGGTGTCTCAGCTAATGTATAAATATTATGCAAATAAATGAAGATTAAATCATCTTAGTCATTTAATTAAAATCAACCAAAACAAATTAAGTTTTCATAATAATAAACTGCAAATTCAATTTAAAAGCTACATTTAATATTTTTACTTTCATGTCTTCTTGCTCACAGTCGTCCGAATAAATTACTTTTGTATTGTTCTCTGTGAACGAAAGGAAGATATACAGTATAGAAATTATGCAAATAATTTGATATTAACTCATCATAATCATTATT
>NW_026865527.1:0-63277 GCF_026571515.1 Ruditapes philippinarum | reverse complement strand
ATTCATAACTTCATCCCCTTAAAAATTTAATTTAATTCATTTTCCCCCATTTTTTTTCCCCTTTTAAAGGGCAACGTTTTTTTAACCTCCCATTTTTTAAGGGAAAATTTGCACTTACTTTTTCCTATTGAAGGTTTATGATAAAATGACAAAATAATGAAAAATATGGGATGTTTAAAAACATGAAAATAAAAATTTCCCCATTATCATTTTTAATCTTAATTAATTAAACCCGGGGTGCTAGGGGGGGGGGAAACGTTGGCTTGTAAAGTCCCGTGGGGATTTGGGTCAAAAGTTTGGGCCACGTATTCATTTCAGTGTTGTTATATTTTTCTGGCCCTTGGGGAATCATTGTCCCAAAGCGCTATTAATTTTTAAAAATTTAAAATACCGTTCAACCCGGTTTTAAAGGGGTTTTCAGGAGCTCCTTGTTCATTATCCTCATGTCGGGACTCAATAAATCGAGTCGGGAAATTTCCCCCCCTTTTAATTTTTTTTTTGTGATTAATGCTTCCGGGGGTTTAACTTTTTTTCCCTTTTTTTTATACTTCACAACAGAAAGGTGTCAAAAACCGTGTGGAAATCTGAAAAATTTTTGCCCCGGGTACTTCGTTTCAGTGTTATATAAAATGTTGACCCTTAGGGATCTTTGATAACATACTATTATTTTTGGGGAATTGAGAACCGCTAAAACCCGATGCTAGGGGGCGTGGGGGATTTGCCCCTTTTTTCATTATCTAGTCAGCCAATAAAAATCGGTCTACAATTTTTTTTTGTTGTTAATTTTCCCCGGGGATAACTTTGTTTCAATTTTTTTTTTTAAATTCCCACTACCGCCCAAAGAAAGGCTAAATTTAAACCCGGAGCCTTTTTTTTTTTAATTTTTGCCGTTTTGGGAAATTTTCTTTAGGGATTTTTGGTTTCTTTTTTTCTGGAAAATCCCTTCTGCCAAATTTAAAGTTTTTTCGAAAAGGACGATTAAAAATGTTTTTTCTGCTAACTTTATAAACTGAAGGGAAAAAAGGGGCGGAAAAATTTTGATCCAAAAGCTTGTGATCAAAATAGTTTGAAGGACAAAAAATTATGGAAAATTTTTTATTTTTGTTTTTTTTGGGGGAAGGGGTTTGTACAAAAATGTAACATTTTGTTATTAAGTCAATAAAAATTTAAGGACCTTAGGGGGGGCCCAGTTTTGGGATTTTTATAAGTTTAAAATTTTGTAGAGAAAATGTTGCATAACAGAGTGGTTAACGCGTGGGATTTAAGAAATTTTTAAAATCGGTTTGGGCGTGTTGGTTAAAACCCGTTGGGGGCAAAGTTTTTCCCCCTTGAGCAAGGGGTTTTTCACTCTTTACCCGTATTGGTTTTTTTATGGAACGTTTGCTATACCATAAATATCCTTAAAACAATCGAACAAAAAAATTAATTGTTTAAAACTTATCCCAACTTTTTAAAAGTGTAATTTTCAATAAAAAAGACTTAAACTTTTTTTTCCTAAAGAAACCCTTTAAAAGTGGAAGTGAGATGTAGTTCAAAAAAATTTGTGGGATAACGAGGGCCCGGACAAAAACATTCACCTCTGTGCTTTTTTGTAGTTGAGGGTTAAAAAAATTTTTAATGTAAAAAACTATTAAACTTTTTAAGGGCAGACGTCTTCTTTTTAAAAAATATTTTTTAACTTGAAGCTGCCCCAAAGTGCTCGCTTATCGGCCCGTTAAACGTCTTATGGAAAGGCCCGGAAAATTAAAAGAAAAGTTAAAAACCTACGTTTGTGTACGTATTTTTAAATGTTTTAAAAATTTTCCCCAAAAATGGACTGAGAAAAAAAATTTTTCCCTAAATTTTTTAAAGGGGATCGGAGGTTTTTACATTTTTTTTAAAATACACATTATAAAATCCAGAATTACTGACGAAATTAAAAAATTGAAGGGAGAAATACTTTCCCAAATAAAAGACAAGATTTGGAAAAAACGGACGTGTTTTCACATTTAAATTTTTATTTTGGGAAAAAAATACATTGTGAAAACCATTTATAAAAATGAAAAACCCATTATATATGGGCCCTTTCCCTTTTTTTTGTCCCAAATTGGATATCATTTTTATTACTTTTTCATGTATATGTTTTTCCCCAAACAAATTCAAAATACACTAAAGTCAAAAAAAATAATTTTGGGTGAACAAAAATTTTAATTTTCCCGATTAAAAGTTGTACGAGAAAATTGTAGAGTTTTAAAAACAAACTTCTTTATTACAATTTAAAATTAACTTGATTGTAAGCTTTACGGATGATATAAAAAATTGGTTTGAGCCCTTGGGGGATTTATAAAAAATTTTGATCTATAAATATTAGATCAGTCACATTTGAAAAATTAATTTATAATTTATTTTTACGGGTTTAAGAAAATTAAAAATTTTAAATTTTGCAAATCATATAAAAAAAATTTATAAATTTAAATTATAAAAAAGATTGAAGCATTATTATTCAAAACCTAGAGACGTTTTTTTTAATGTTGTTTTTTTTTGCTTTTTGGGTTTCCCGTTTTGTTCTTTTTTTTTTTTTAAGGGGGTAAAACTTTAAACAAAGGAAAAAAAAGGCCCCAGGGGAACTCATTTTTTGCTTTTGGAAAAAACCTGAACATTTTTGCCCAAAAGGGAACAAAAATTTACAAAAAAGTCAGCGGGGTTTAAATCAGGGAACAAATAACATACTTTGCGAAACAGTAAAATTTACACTCAGAGGTTCAGCATAAGTGAGCAAATTATTTTCAAAACCAAAAAACCCCAAATGTAAAAAAATAATCATTTTTAAAATAGAGCGGGGAAAACCCCCCGGGTTATTAATTCACAAAGGCTTTAAAATGAATAATACAAATACGTTTAAATTCCCAAAATTTAATTCTTTACAATTTTACAAAGGGCAATTCTTATTATAAACGGGACATCACAGAGAATCAAATTTATTTTCTTTGGGAATTATTTAAAAATGACCTTTAAACAGCTAAAAAACTAAATGAAAATACAGAGGCCCGCCAAAAGAAAGACATATTAAAAGAAAACTACAACCTAAATAATACCAGACTATACAATTATAAAAGAAAACAAGCATTAAACAAAAATGATTAACCCCTGCCAATATACATGTGACAGCATACCTCCGAAATACTTGATTCTGTTTAAACATCATACCGATTTGTTCATCATGATTTGTTGTGATTCTATGCATCCGCCATTGACACCCACATAGATAACATTTTAATATTAGGAGATTTCAACTTGAATACTCAAAACCCTGCCTCTGGTAGAAAAGTAAATGCATTATGCTCACAGTTATCACTGTTTCAAGTTATAAACGCTCCAACACACTTCACGGAATCCTCCACATCAACAATTGACTTGATTTTCACAAACTAACAAAAACCTTATACACTCGAGTGGTGTTGGTTACCCTTTTCCTTCAACAAGACTTAAGATATCATTGCCAATCTATTGTTTGCTAAATCTTAAAAAACCTAAACGCTCTTCTTTCTATCGTCACGTTTGGATATTTGACAAAGGAAATTATACCATGCTTAGACAATTAGCCGCTGAATGCGACTGGGAAAATTTGAAAAATAATGATATAAACATTTATACTTCTAATGTCACAAATGAAATTATCAACATTTCTAAGAAATGTATACCAAATAGGAAAATACTGGTACGACGCGAAAATGACCCCCTTGGCTTAAAAATGATCTTCGAGTTCTTATAAGGAAACGTAAACGTTTGTATCGCATTGCCAAAGTATCAAATTTACCGCATCACTGGGCAAAATTTCGTCTTCTTAGAAATCAAATCACTACACTTATTCGTGAGGCAAAGAAAACTCATTTTGACAATCTTAAACATAAGCTTTAAAGAGGAAACATGTAATTCCAAGAGTTGGTGGACTTGTCTGAAAACCTTCATTTAAACCTTCTGTCTCCTCTTCTATACCTCCACTCGTAAAGCGGAAATGATACTATTACAGATGAAACACAAAAGGCAAATTTTCTTAATGAACATACTTTTGTGGCTCAAACAGATATAAATACAAATGCAGCACCTATTCTTCCTGATTTATCTAATTCTAGTGGTTCAACATTATCCGACTATTTTCATCAGTCCTGACGAAGTAAAAATCGGTCTTAAATCACTTCCCCTTGGAAAAGCATCAGGCCCAGACAAATAAATAATAGAAGCCTACGAGAATCTCAACTGAACTCTGCGGCCCTCTTTGCTCTCTTTTCAACTACTCTCTCCAAATGTGTCAAGTTCCTGATGCTTGGAAAGAAGCAAACGTCTCTCACTTTTTAAATCCGGTGATCCTTCTCTGGTAAATAACTACCGTCCTATTTCTCTTATTAGCACTATCAATAAAAGTTTTTGAAAGATCATATACTTCAAACATACATTCAATTTCCTTCATTCTAATAATCATTCTAACACCAATTACAATCAGGTTTTGTTCCTGGTGACCTCTACAATAAATCAACTGACTTACATATACAATTTATTTGCTCAACAGCCATTGATTCTGGAAAAGAGGTGAGAACAGTTTTCTGTGACATCAGTAAAGCCTTTGATCGTGTATGGCAAAAAGGGCCTTATCTATAAAACTTAATAACATTGGAATTTCCGGTCGTCTTTTACTTTGGTTCACTTCTTATCTTGATAACAGAAAACAAAGAGTTGTTTTTAAAAGGTTGTACATCTTCTGATAATTATATAAATGCTGGTGTCCCTCAAGGATCCATACTCGGGCCACTTCTTTTTCTAATATATATAAATGACATTGTTCTTGATATCAAAGCAAACATCAGACTTTTCGCTGATTGATACTAGTCTATTCATTATTGTTGAAGATCCCGCTATCAGCTTCAAATATTCTAAATACAGACTTGCAAACCAATAGACAGGTGGTCAAAAAAATGGTTAGTCAAATTTAATCCTTCAAAATCTGAATCAATGTTAATATCCCGTAAAAACAAGACAAGTAATTCATCCGTCCATTTATTATGCAGGGTCAACCAATAAATGAAATAAATAATCATAAACATCTGGGTATAATTCTTTCAAATGATCTTCGCGCTGGTCGGCACATCTTGATTACACTAAAACTTAAAAGCCTGGAAAAGAAAAAATATAATGAAAAAAACTTAAATTTACACTTGACCGGAAAGTCTCTTGAGATCATCTACCTTTCATTTATTAGACCTATCCTTGAATACGGCCCGATGTCTTATTTTGATAAAACCTGTAAACAAATTAGAAAAAACGGAACTAGAACTAATTCAACATGAAAGCCCGCAAGTAAAAATAGTGACAGGGAACAACCAACTTGTTCTCTATTGACAATCTTATGTCTGAAATTGGTCTGGCGAAACTTTAGAAAAAAGGAAGAATTACAAATCAACAAACTTATCCTATTTTTACAAATGAAAAATAATCTCACTCCAGACTATCTCTTCTGATCCTTGTCCCTTCTTCTGTTGGCTCTGAACATCGATATCCCTTAAGGAAATGGCCCAAGAATACAGACCATTCGATCGACGCACAGATTTTTACTAATAAATTCCTTTCTACCATCTGTAATAAGAGACTTCAAACGCCCTTCCATGTTCAAACCAGAATGCACCTACGCTTGCCGCTTTTAAGCGCAGTTCTTAAAGTGAAGTATCAAATATACCGAACTTCTTCTACTATGGGTGAGCGAAGAGACCAAATAATGCATACCAGACTTCGAACGAATTGTAGCTCTCTTGCATCCTGATTTATTCGATAAGAATATTGCCGAGTCTCCATTGTGTGATTGTGGGATGGTTGAAAATTCCTATCATTTCTTCTTTATTTGTCCAAAATATGTACATCTACGTCCCAATCTACTAAACACTCTTTCCAACTTTTGCACTCCAACTTTGCATGTTATTCTTTATGGAAGACCCTGCTTTACCTGCGGACTCCAACACTGCTATCTTCGCCGCTTGTTCATAAATTTATAAGAGATACTAAAGATTCTAATATGTAATATACTAGTTGTCATACAACATAGTGTTCACACAAGTTTTTTTTTTCCATAAATGATGTACCAAAACGACAAATGATATAAAAACATCCGCAAACTCCTCATTTCTCTATCTTTCTCTTTATTATTTTCTTTCAATTACATAATATGTATTGTAATTATTTATTCTTTCTTCGTTTTTTTTCTTTATAGGGTTTAATTAAAATTATGATAAGCCATGTATTATGTAAATATATTGCTTTTGTTAAAGGAGAGGACTACTATGAGCTATTGTAGCTCTCGGTCCAATTCCTTTCTGCTTAAATTGTAAATTATTAACATGTATATATTATCTGAATAAAAATATGTTTAAACCAAACGAAAGTCAACAAATGAACATGTACATAAGCGGAAAACATTCATTAACAAAATGAAAAAATGAAGAAAAAAACAAACAAAATACAAGCATACAAAACGCACAAATAAGAAAAAGGGGTGGAGGAGTGGTACATTTTTCTAAAAGTGTCAATCTTCTAACGTGTCTGACAAAACTGTAACCAAAATAGTGCTAAAATGACTATTTATAAGAAAAGGCGTAGTAATACAAATACTATACAACCTGTCAAGCATGAAATTAACCTTTAACCTAACAAGGACCAATCAAAAGGTCTGTTATATATCCATAATTAAAATATTTTATTTAGCAAAAAATGCTTCAAATTATGTCATAACCAGAAACACGATGTAAAAAATAATCAGTTTAAATAGAGCAGGCAGACACGTTATTAATTCACAAAGGCATAAAATGAATAATACACAATACGATTATTCTAAAAAATTCATACTAGTTACGACAATTCTATTATAACAGACAGTCACATGATGAATCAAAATTACTTCATCGAACTATGTAACAGTGACCATTAACAGCTAAATAACTAAATTAAAATATGAAAATACTACAAACCCGCCAACTCCCGGCCAAAAAGAAAACAGCAGCAAAAAAAAAAAACAAATAGATAAACTAACAAAAACGAAAGCAAATGAAAATCATACATTACATTAAAACATCTACACAGATATATACAAACTTAAAGGCGGCAACACCTTTAACTTAAATACATACGGAATGCTATGACAAAATGTAATTGGAAACAAACAAACCGCAATCCGTAATTGAAGATAAATTTTCGAAAACATAGCATCAATTGAAGGCGTGCAGCTTTAAACAAACAAATAACAAACAATAAACAAACAGGCTAATAGCAAAGACAAGAATCAAAATTGAAACAAAATGAAACATTATGATATTAAAATACACACGAGAACAAAGATAACGTACAGATGCCATTATTATGTGTTCTATAACCCTCAAAAGCACTACAATACCTTCTTTAAAAGGAAACAAACCTAAATGAAATACAGATACTTCCACCATAGATTATCGCAAAAGAATTAAAGGAATAATATACTTCCTTCAAAATCCTGACCTTAAATGAAATTAAGACAATATCACAATGTTCAAACTATAACAATAAAATACAAAGACACTAAACACACATCACATATACAAACAAATCTCAAGCATTTCAAACTCTTAAATAACAACAGCTGCTTAAAGGCAATATAGCAGATACAAGGAAATATGCTTATCAACTATAACAAAGCTTTCTTTATGAACGAACAGATCTGCACTACCTGCTGGTAACAAGATTAATTTATTCAATCTACATGGCAAATTTACCCTTAAGTAAATGAGAAATAGTGTTTATAAAGAACCTAAGTAAAAAACGAGTTCCTTCAAAATTTAAGTGTAACCCACCATCTCTGACTGCAAATAAATCAGAAATTAGTTTCCCCCCATGAAAATAGGGTCGATATGAATGGATGAATTGGTATTTACGTTCCTTACATTTAGCCTCTAACCTCTGATTAACCAACTTCACTTTAACTACACTTGTTTGATAATAATCCACATTTTGCCGAGGTAAAATACTAGAGAAAACAATATAATTAGAAGATATCACGAAATAACTGTGATCAAATTATTAAAATAGCTTAAAAATCTGGTCTACTGACAAATTATCACTTGAATTAATATCGTTAGTGCCAACATGTATAATGGTAAAACATTTTTGCACTAAGGAATGATCACGCTAAATCCTAGAAGTCAATCGGACTAAATGATGCCTGGAAAAGCTAACACTTTGGTATGCCAAATCCCATCCACATGCTTAGCTATAGAATCGGAAATAATGTGAACTTGCACATCTGTAAATAGAAAAAACAACCCTATATCAGCAACAACTTATAATGTCTCAAACATTTTGGATAAAATGTAAGCCTTATCAGACCAATTCAGTTCCAAATAAGATTTATACGCATCAGATTTCCAATCACCTAAAAAATGCTCTGGAGAAATATTAGAACGATGTGCTAAAGTAGCAAAACCCCTTCTAAACGAATGAGAAGAAAAAGTTTTCAGGAGGTAAACCAATTAAAAGGCAATACATTCCCCTAATTTTTTGAAATAAATAATATGAAAACAATGAACCATTTTTAAAGAGAAAATAAAACTTATAATTATTGCTTAACCTTAAGGCAAGCAATATTTTCATATCAACCAAAAGGGCATAATTTACAATCCTTGAGTCTTAAATAAAGAACTAATAACCTTTTTCTCTATATTGACACAATTTAAAATGAACCAAAAATAAAAATCACAATAATAACGTCACTATCTTTACTTAAAACAAAAGACCTTTGACAATAATCAGAAAACATTTTGTGGGGACCAAATTAGATTTACTTGCCACAAAAAAAAAAAAAGGCAAATAAAAACAAACACCAATAAACTAAATTACCTGTTACAGGGGAAAATCTAAACCTCATGAATTTTTTAGCAATATAAACCCAAAATTATGGGGTTTGGCCTTCTTTAAAAAAATCAAAGGGTTTAATCTTTGTAAAACCCCTTTTCAGACAAATTTAAATAAATTTAAAAGTTAATATGGTCAAATTTAACCCCAAACACACCCTGCAAAGGGTTTTTACACCACTTATAAATTCTTTTAAAACTCTCGAAAAGAAACAAAAGATTCTCAAAAATTGAAAACAACCCAATTTTTTTTAAAAAATGTCCAAAACCCTTTAAAAAGTGGTTCCCAAAAAGAACTGTAAACCAAAATAGCGCCAAAAACGACTATTTAAAAAGAAAAGACGTAAAAAATTTAAAAAACTATAGAATGTGAGCAAAAAGAAATTAACCTTTAACCCTAGAAAAGGGCCCAAACATAGGCCTGGGTTAAAAATAAACCAAAAATTAAAAGAATTTTTTTTTTGCAAAAAAGCTTCACATTTTTTCATTTGAATCACTGAAAGTCCACAGTAGAGGCAATCTCTAGGTTTTTTTTGTACAAAAAAAAATCTGTTCCTACACTACTAGTTAGTGTTGTATTAATGCGGTGGCATAGCATTTTTCTCAAATGCAATCTTGTTTTTATAAGAATTTGATATAAAACCAGAATGTATTGTGAAAATTTTTAAGGGATGGCGGTTGATAAGTGACTTCTTATGCAATATATTGTTCCATATACATGAACATTGCACATCACTTCTTCGTCGATTATCGATTATATTGACACCCAAATAGACAAAGAAGGTTACTTTCTTTTGAAAGGAGCAATGAAAAATGAGCAGAAATCGGTATTTTTTATTATTTTTTTTTAAAAACAAAGCGTTTGATCATAAATAGGCGGGGCTATTTCCTTACTGTTTTAGTTTTATAACACCTTTATACGAGGAGTATTCAATAATTAGTGTCGGGGCTATAGTAAAATGAAAACTTTTAAAGAAACTACCATTTGTATTTTTTTAAAACCTTCAAAGCAATCTCCTTTATAATAATATACAGAGCTTCTTTGTTTATGAGTTCTTGCACTTTTTTAATGTTGTTTTTGGTGACCACTGTGTGTTTTCTTCCCCTAGCACTTGCATCGTTTAGTGACTCCGTACCACTTTTAAACTTAACAATCCATCTTTGAACTGTCCTTTCACTAACCACAAATGATCCATAAATACGACAAAGTTCTTTATGAATGGCTGCACCACTTAACCCAAATGTCATACGTGGTTTGATGTAAGCTCGAATTTCAACATTATTTACTGAATCTTCTCCAGCCATTTTTATACACAGTTGATCGAATATTCAACATTAAATTTCTTAAAACGTGTGTGAATTGGGATACATGTATGATACACCGTTGGAAAGATAAAGAGTTGAAGCGTATCATAATGTAACTTTGCACGTGATTCACGAAATATACTTAGAGAAAAATGAGGCCCGTCACTAAATATTGAATGCTCCTCGTACTGTGTTACAGGGTCTGTTCATTTTATCGATTCATTTCATTGAAGAAAGGATAGGTAAAATATACTTTAAGCAAATGCCAGCATACAGGGGAAAATGTGTAGAAGATTTGTATTATATTATATGAATGAAATAAATGAGCAATGACAAATTTCTTATGAGAGCTTTTTTCTTCTATTTATCTCATTTACATTTTCATGAACATTTTTTCAGAATCTGATTTTACAATATTGACAAAAGGGCTTTTATAATTCCAAACTGTATTCTTTTATTTCATTTTAATGCTTGTGATCAATAAAATAAATGATGACGATAAAACTAATTTGTATCATAAAACAATTTAATGTTGTTTCAATATTCGTTTTAAGATATGTGGAAAAAAACAACACAAAACAACAGACGTGATAGACGAAATCAACTAGATATCACACAGTACCTGGACTTTAGAATTTGAACGATAATTTTATTGATTGTCTGACAAACCTCATTTCATCATGCTTTGCTTATTTATTTATTTTTGTTGTTTTATTTTTGTCAATTAACAAACATATTTTTGAACAATAGATTACACATGTATGGTAATAGGTACGAATTAAAAATAATTTTTTTTTTAGAGAGGACCGAATTTTCATATGGTTTTTAAAAACGCTAAAAAGAAGATAAAACATGATTTAATAGGTGATGTTTGAGTTCTTTTCATTTTTTCAATAAATACAGATTTGTTTTCATCTATTGAAACTAGACGTATGAAAATAGATATTTCGCGACGAGTGAAATATCAGAACGTTTATGCCACAATGTGAAAATTAATCCTGTATTATTTTTTATAGAAAAAATAACTTAATTTTCTGATTATTGTATACATTTTTCTTTTGTTCCGCATTAAAATTTTGACTACTCTATAATTATGTGATCTGGCTGTCTTAGAATGATGTAATCCGACAAGACACCAATGACAATATGGAAATAATTTCGCTTGCAGTGAAAAATAAATAAAACGGAACCACTTATTTGTATGTAATAAATATTTTTTTCAATATTTCAGAATTTACATTAAGGATATTCAAGAATATAATGAAAAGAGGATATGAAGTTTTATCTGTAATTACGTTTTTTATTTCATCGAGTGATATGGAAATAAATATTTCACCAGTTGTTGTAGACACATTTTAGATGTAATAATTTGATAATAATGAAAACAAATCTTGTTATTTTGGTAAAAATAATGAATTGTATGTTTATTATAGTTTTCTCTGCTTTAAAATGATTACAGCGATTACGTTCCTTTTTTTATTTATTTCAATATGTATATTGACAAAAGTAGTTACGACACCAGTGATGAGTACGGAAAATATGTTACATTGTTGTAAAAGTAAACTTATACATAGAAAAAATGGAAAATGAAAATACGCATTTCATTTCATCAATTCCTCTTAATTTTTTTTTTCGAAAATGTATAATAAATAAAACATATACTAAACACTACATATATACATAAGAATTAAGTACAACATATGCTTATCGATTTTTTAAAAGTTTTATATTTTACTGAAATAATCAAACGAGTACGGTAGTTATTTGATAAACATATTTATGCTCTTAACAGTAAGATGAATAATTTACAGATAAATGTAATATGTTATA
The DNA here is from genome assembly GCF_026571515.1 of Ruditapes philippinarum. Classification (NCBI taxonomy): domain Eukaryota; kingdom Metazoa; phylum Mollusca; class Bivalvia; order Venerida; family Veneridae; genus Ruditapes; species Ruditapes philippinarum. The sequence goes on along the minus strand of NW_026865527.1, from coordinate 51,242 downwards.
TAGCCCATTATTATATTTTTTATTGTATGCAAATTAATATTGGATGTATTTTTTCTCTCTACTCTATATTCTCAATAATAAGTATGAAAGCATGAATCTAAAACTTATCAGACATTTGTGTTATTTGTTAACCCTTCTATTTCGAATTTAAAAACATATTGACTGTCTACAATTAAAAGGTTTTTGTAATCTGCTTAAATTACTGTTATATTGACCTATTTAAAAGTAAGATGTGTGTTTTTATCAAATAACTCCGAACAACCATTTCTACGTTATCCTTAGAACCCATTTAAAATGATAGTGGTATATCATATATCCGTAGAACGGACAGGTACAATGCGATTTGTCTGAGGTTTAAAAGATTTGGGAATTATTACCCTATGTCAGCTCTCTAAAGTTTTGTTTTTGCTCTGCGGAGTATCAATGTTTAACATCAATTTTAACCTGCATATTGGGTGCAACTCTCCTGATTTTATTAACAAAATAGTTTGCAAAGCCAGACATTATAAACCCTTCGTACTATATTAAACTTTATCTTTTAAATGGAAAGATGTATCATATGATGTAAACATAAATATACTTTTTCTATGTAAGGCAACATTCCCATGCATTTATGTTATTTTAAAGAAAACAGTTTACTCTCACTATCGCCTCAAAGCGAGATTATTTACATTTAATAAGGTAATGTGACTATGTAACATCACCAATACAAAATAAATGGGAAAATATATTTTGCTGATTATCCCGGAACACATTACTTAAGCATTTATTTCCCTATAGATATGTTGTACGTGCTATAAATATATATTGTATGTTTAACGAAATAAAATTATTTTAGTTGAGTTGAGTTGAATTATAGAGAGCGAAAATTAAAAAGACAATGTATACATGTATAAAACATATTCAAATGATAAGTCCAATGAGAATTTGTATGGTTTTGTACAAAACAGAATGTTGATTCTACATATTGAAAATAATTCATTTAGTTTAACCTTTTTAGAAATATTGCAAAAGGAAAATTCAGTCACAGAATATATGGAGGAAATGTTTAAGTTAACGAAACTTATGTTCATGTTTGGTCACTTAAGTACACATTTCATTATTTGTTTTATTTTATTGCGAGTATGTTTAAAATTATAACAATGAAAAAGGTCTTGTTTTTATAGTGTCACCCCTACTGAGACGGCCAGCCATTTCTGACTTATGAGTCACCTTTTACTTGCATACCATGTACCTCCCTATTCCTATCACTATGCCAGGCGCCAGGCGGATAGATATCGGTAATCCTTCATTTTAACTACCTCGTGGCTCACGAATAGGCCATTTCAGAACGAGTCTCATGAGAAACATTCATCCTTCAATTAACGCTTCCCGTGGGGCACGAACCTTTGACCTCCCAATCCGAAGGCGGTCAAACTACTAGGCCAACGGTAACGGTTTAATAATTGGAGCCTTGTGTAAAGGTCTGAAATCGCAGAAGTAACGCCTTGATAATTAAATCGAGCAGACCACTTATAGGTAGAAAACAACAAACTGTCAGATTATTTCTGAAATATTACGAAACACATTTAAACAATTGAAAATGGTTGATTTAAGATGTGAAGCGAAATCATCAAGAAGCAAAGGAGAACCTTTTGTTTATAAAGATGATATGTGCAATTTCATTCAGTATCAGCATTCCAAGTTGTTCAAGTTTCTAGTGTATCCGATCATGCTGTAACTGGACCATTCTATACGATAAATGTATCAAAAAGGTGACATGAAGTACTTTCAGACCTTTAAAATGAATAAAGTTGCATGACATTGGCCTTATTTATTCGGCCGATGTCATCATTTCTTCTTAGAATAACCTACAGGTTAGTGTTATTGTCGGTGAAACAAACACCATTCGTGGTTGTTGGTAAAGAGGTAGGTATGATTCAAAGGGATCAAGAATACTCGTTTGTGTGTTACAGAGACATGAAGCAGATTGCTGTTAATTTTTTTTTTTTCCTTTTAGTTTGGTTGATAATACATCATAAAAGCAGAATACGTATACGTCAAAATATGCACATGTTTCAATACAACACAAACTCTTTCGTGATAAAATACATCTTGTGTATGTAAAATTACATATGATTTGGATTTTAGCACTACAATTTTCACAAACAATTATTAAATCCGTTTCAAAACAGTTTCAATTAATTATCAATATTAGGTGTTGAATGAAACAAAATGGCTATAATGTTAACGAAATACAATAGATCTTATCTTTTCGATTAAACTGATCAAGGTTTGTAAATAACAGATCTTCATTTAATGTTAAACGTATTATACCAATACCATCTTTAAGTCACAAAGGATATGCAGAAAAGTACCTGTTATGAAGTTTATCAATATCTACGCCAATTCCTCAAAGTTCTAAAAAGAATCGTTGAAGATAATTTAGAACAACATGTCTTCAAGAAATGATCTTTTAGTGAGACACGGCTTAAAACAGAAGACTTATATTACTTTAATTTTATTCAAACCGTTAAAGACTGATTTTGATGTAGTGATAACTAAAAAAAACAAGTAAGAAACTTCATGCATCTGCAATTGTTGTATGGTTCGATAACAATTGAAAGTGGCTTAGTCGGTGCTATGGGAGGATATAATGGTAATTGCACTAGTACCATCAATATACAGGCTAAATTAAACAGAGCCTGTAAAATTTTGAATATTGACATTCGGCCTGTCTTTAGGGATTTAGTTTTCTAAACTTTAGAAACTTGTCAATTTTTTTTTAATATTTGATAAAAATATCGAATAGTGTTAAAAACAGAAACTATCATTCCTCTTCATAGTTGTTGGTGATATTGATAAAAGTTTCTGAAAACGTTCCGCAGAATATTTAACTATCATTTAATCCTGTCTTTAAAATATCATTGGCAGAAGTGTTTATCTAGTAGATCAATTTGTCGGTTGCGAAAATGTTTATTTAAAAATATACGTCCAACAAGAAAAAAATATTCTTCAACATCAAATTATTCAAAATGCAGCAAATCATATAAAAATCTGCATTAATATTTTTGAAACTTTACATCAACATATTCAAAATTCAATTAACCTTAACAAATTGTTTTAGTGATACAAAATTGCATAACAATTTTAAACTTTGTACAGTATGTTAATATCAAATTTTTTCGACAAAAAGTTAGTAATACGTGCATGTCAATTATAAAGTATAATCAAACGTCAAATTTGGCAGATAAAATTCAAATAAGTATGTTTATACAATAGTATTCACAAGTATAAATGTAATCAGGTAAGACGACCAGAGGGGGTATCTGGATGTACATTCTCTATTCATTTTAGAATTATGTATGAGGGGTTCGTGGAAGACTCCAAAGTTGTTCATATACTTTAGTTTCCATTGATCTTTTTAAGGGTTCACGTTAGATGACTAGAAGATCATGCTCGTCATTGTTCTAGAATATGAATGGTTCATGCAAATTGATATAGCTGTTCATAACTTTAATTCTTAAGTAACATAATTGATCTCGAAGAATACCTTTTCAGAGTGATCATCCAAATCCGACTACCATATCCCCTCAGCTTACCTAATCACCTCATATATGTTTTATAAAATCTTATGTAAATGTTCATCTAAATGATCCCCTGCTGATCTCACATTATCCCCTCATACATCTTCCATAAACAACTAGAGTACATGTTCATGAAGATGATCTCTCGGTCCTCATATGTCATTCCACATATATCTTTAATATGAAAAGGAGTATATGAGTATTTAACTATCCTTTAGTCATCTTACATGATATCCTCACATAGGTTTATATCGTGTTTAGGCATATTGAAAATTATAATTATACGATTGTATGTCCTGAAGAAAATACTTTTCCATTTTTAGACATAAATACATATTTATAAGGAGGCTTAAACATATGAACTATTTACAAGTGACATTAAGTTGGACACCGATCATTTCCGATACTCTATAGTCTACTTTGACAATGATGATTACGCTTTATCAGAAATCTGTGCTTACTTTTTATGGGCGGGGTTCAATAAGCTATTATTATTGTGCAATATTTTTCAGTATACAATACATAGTTTTAATAATACAATATAATTTTTCAAATGTAGAACATTCATATAGAAAATTATTCCACACAAATATTTTTTTCTGATGAACCAATTTTCAGTAGGATTGAATAAATATTATGGTAAAGAATATAACATTAGAGTTTTACGATATACATATTGGATATAGACCAACAGATAAATTTATTTAATTTTGCAACGTTTAACATGCCATAATTAACGCAGAGCAAAATTAACATAAAATTTCATGATAAAGCATAATTAGTAGCTTCTTATTTCAGAAAATACGGCCCTATTTGGTCATGTTTCTTTTAAAAAGGAAATATAAAACAGTTGTTACCATGCTAATGCATATTATCAAAAACGTTTTTTAACGCAGGCAATTACTTAGTTAAATTACATCATATTAAAGTATGTAATCGTTTTATCTATGATAGGGACTTAACATATTAAAATATATATTTAAAGATTTTTGTTTTTCTTTGTATCTATTTTTAAGTCTTATTTAATTATGATAACAACACTGAAAACGTTCTCATTGTAACTTCAAACCAATAATTTTCACTATTTCGTATAAACATAATAAAACCACTTTATTACTAAAAATGTCAAATAATATTTTGCATTGCGTACATAGTAAGTGTTGCATGATTGGAAAATAGATCGGTGATACAAAAAAATATAATTTCATACTTATACATTTTATCAGATGTCTGTATTTTGTATCATTATATATATTTTAACCGGTCGGTCAAGTGTATCTTACATGTTAAGCAGTTTAATTATTTCAGTATTGTTCAAGGAATATAAATGGAACAAAACAAACGATACAATAATACATATTATTGTGTGACTTGTTAACACTAAAACTGATTAAATCTTATCATAATGTCAATGAAATTGTGAAAACACATTTCTCATGCACATAGATTTCTTTTACAAAGATATTATAAATAAGCCAGCTTGAAGAAATGTATGGCTTCAAGCAATAGTTTGGCATATAAACCAAGCAGTTTTGCTGCACATTTCATCATTCATACGCCATTCTAAACCTCCCTTGTACGACATATGGTCATAACGCAGGCAAAAGTCCTGAGGACCATTTGTTGGCTCATTATCCCCCCAGGCTGTGAAATTTTTATTTTCTGTCTCGTACCCGAATTGCCACGAACCACCTTGCTCTGCTCTTAGACCGTCTATCCACCAAGACCCAAAGTTTTTCCCGTATTTTTCAGCGATGAATTTATTAACATCTTTAATTGTTCTTTCGGAATTTATCTGTACGAGATGTCCTTTATCCATTTGACACTCACTTTCGGCACAATTGCGATTCAAACTTCTCTTATGCATTCTAAGACAGAGCCCGCTCTCGGTTTTTGTGTATTCATTTTGACAGTTTTTGTCGCAAATTTCAAAATCATACTCAGTTTTCAGTAAGTCTTCTCGATTACAAGGAACCGTTTTGAATCCACACTCTCTACTGCGTTTACGGCTCCCAAACCCATTAAGTGCCACATCGCATTTTGACCATACACCCCAATCAGTGCAATTATGTAGTCGACAAAGATCTTGGATCACTTCAGATCTAATCGTACTTTTCATTTTAGATTCTAGGTTCAATATTGTCCTCCCAATCATTTGTAGTTCGGGAGATCCAATTTTATTGCCCATTTTTAGCAGGTACTGTCCATCAAATGTTTCGTTTCCGTCAGGATTTGTTGTTGATTCAATAATAGGGATCTGCGTACAAAGAAGCAATACCCCCAGTGATCTCTTTAGGAACATTTGCATCATTTAGGCGTTATAGATAATAAGTCTCTTTTCCTCTGAAAAAAAGAAGAAAAATATTTTGGTCGTCAAAGGCATCCAGAACAAAAGTCTAGATAACGGTTGTTCAGAAGGAGTGCTAGACAAACGTTTAAGGTATGACCTTACCTCCGCTTTGAAGACTGAGTATTCAAATAGGCTAGAACTACTTTTAAATACATTGAAACTTAGGGCCGTGGGTTCAAACCCAAGAAGGGTCAACTTTTTTTCATTTACAATTATTTGTGTATTTCTTATATCCCTTTTGGAAAGAAAATAAGTGTTTTACTTTAATTATTTAAATAATATAGGTATCTACTGTCTAAACATTTATCAATCTAATAACAAATATGATACCTGGTATTTTTCAAAGTGCAATAAAATCAAAACTAGATGGTAAAAGTATTTAATATTTCATAAGATCAACCAATACAATTTTGAAGAAAAAGGAAAACTTTGAAAACAGGCACTCAGTTTAGTATTTTAAGGGATTATTTTTAACTAGGCTCTCTAATTAGGAGATTGGTCAAACACGTGTTAAAAATAGGTGGGGTAGGGTTACATTTTTATACATATTCCATACATTATGAGTACGAACAATTATTCTGCTGATGTAGATTGTTAGCTGAAGGTTACATTTTATTTCTTACCAAAAATTAATGGTAAAACATTTTTCGACAGGATGATTTTGTAGAAGACTTAAAGGTCCATTATTTCTGAAAAGGGTCCTTCTGACATCCAAGATAAAATTCAGAAAAGTGGCCATAACTCGAATTCGTACGGTAAAGTTTGCATACAGGTGTCCTTGAACGTAAATATTTGACCGATATTGTCACTTTTTCAGTTCATTATAGTGCCCGTTATGCCCACCCAAGTGTAAATGTAAAAGTCAAATTAACTGAACATTTTTCGATATTTGTATTCAATTTGCTATCTTTCTATAAAAGAATAATACATAATTTTTGTGACACATGGAAATTGCTATAAATGTCGTGTAACGTCCAATTTGCAGTCTTGTAATATTTTATGTACGTTTTGTATAATTTTCTTTTTTCAGTTATAATAAGCATTATATCACTTTTTTATATATTTTTATCAGTACTTTATTTTGTCTTGTACAGAAATGGATTTCATAGTGCATAAATGTAATGTAATATTTTTCTACCTTATTGTCAGAATAATCATAAAGTTTATATGTAGATATATATCTTACAACGAGTTAATATTTCCCTACAGTGATATATTGTTGTAGATGAAACAACGGGTTAATATTTCTTTACAGTGATACATTGTTTTAAATGGAGTGTAAACCAGTCGCTGTGCGTATATAACTGTTTAAATGTCAAATCGGTATATTAACAGGAAATATGCGAGTTTTGAGATAGATTTTACATCAGTTTAAGAGAGACACACTGATAATGTGTAGCGTTTATTTTTTTGTTGAGAAGATAATTTGTCGATTTGAAGGGAGTTTTGTTGATTTGTCGAAGTTGGTTGAATATAATTGTTGTGATCTTAATTGATCAGGGTTTATTGGTTGTAATTAGTTGTTTTGGTTGTTGAGTTATATCTGTTTGATAAGATATACTTCGTTGAAATTGGTTTATTTTGTCTGGTCAAGATTATATAAGTTGATGCTTTGTTTTGAGGATATATGTAAATATTTGGTGCTTTAGTTTAAGTTGTTTCCTGATGCTGATTAGATTGTGTGAAGTTTATATGTTGGATGAATGTTTGTGGTTTATACTGTATCTTAGAGTTGTAAAAATATTCATTTTTCTGTTCTTCATTTTGTGGTGATTTTATTGTTTTGTTTGGTCATAAAGTGTTTAGAGCTTGGGGTCGCCATGTCTTTAGTATTGTTTCGTATAAAAGACGTATACGTCAATGTACGTGAAAAGATATTTCGTATAAGTGGTTGATAAATGATGTTTGTTTGTTTTGGGTGTAAATAATGATCAGAGTTCTTTTTTTGGGTGTAAATAATAGTCAGAGTTTGTTGTTTAAATGTATATTATGATTTGAGATAGAAAAAGATAGAAATACCTAAAAAAATAGTGTTACCTACACAATTACATGCTAGTTCTCCAACTGAGAATATTTCAATCTTAAGTCAGGCGGTGCTGCCCAGTCCCCATATCTTGGAAATTGATTCTAGTATTTATTGCTAAATCATTTCTTAAATTAAATACCATCTAGGCAGTCATTCACCTGACACTAATAACACAATCATCAAACGTAATATTCACATTCACCGCTATTTATGTAAGTACTGGGATGTTACTACGTCTTCCAGTGGATCCGATAAGAAAATGCATATAGTGCATTAGGAAGTTGTTCCATTTCTGCTGAATAGCAATAATAAATTTCCGATAATTTCAAAATTGAAAAAATTAACAAACAAATGTTCATTTGTAAAGAAAACATGAGTTATTTCTTTGTAAACAAATTATTTAAATAAAATAACTTATCTGGAAATATTAAATCAATTTTATAGTAAACATGCTTGAGAAAAAACATAGCTGTACGCAGTCGTTTAAGTACAACATACAGTAGATACCTTACATTAAAAACCTTGAGATAACGTAACCCGTGTAACTCGAGTTAATGAGCTAAAAGACCAACCCGATTGCCTATGCGCTGTTTGCTATAATGAATATACATAACAATATGAGAATTTTCCGTAGATTATTTTATCTATTTCATCAATAAACGTGTATATCATTTTCTGATTTTTTTTATTTGAATTTAGGCTAAGAAATATCAAAATTTAAAGGAATGAGTTTTAAGTTATGTTATATTCTGTCAACGATTTTAATTGCTTTGATAATGATAATTGACATAACGCCAGAGAAGAGATTGCTCCGCCCACTGATTCACGTGACCCGGTCATTCAGAACCTTAGACAAAACACGGTACCGACGTTTACGGGAAACTATTATGCCACTAGAGTGATTAATGAATTAACCTTATATAATTTGAAATAATAATTATATAAAAATTCTAATGCTTTTCATGAATAGTTCAATGTATTATGGTATTTAAAAAAGTAACAAATAACTGCATTCATGATGAATAAAACGTTTGGCAAAGATCTTGTTAAATTTCTCGTTGACTTCAAGTAAGATGTTAATGACAAAATATCATTTTAGTTTACAAATTGAAAGTTTAAATTGAAATAGAGGAACATATAAATAGTAAAATTATATTAAAAACACAGTAACATTTACAAATGTTTTTGAGTTTCATGTGCGAAATCACTAATACATGTAAATAATGCTTATTTGCATAAATTGTTAAAATTGAGCGACAAAATTGCCATTGCGTAAGTTTGTAGTATGATATATGATTATATGTAAATTTGTACATAAGATATGTTTCGTGATAAAACGCAATATAATTCACTTCAAAATAAATTTTGCATAATTATATCAAACGCTGAGATATCGCCGTTATCAGATATGATGTTATTGAAGCAGATGTATTTAAAGTTAATGGGTTTTTTTTATTTTGTTTTTCTAACTGACTCCATCTGTCAATATGTCAGGATATTTGTTAACTTAGATATACCGATCCAATAGCTTTAAATTCGAAAAAAAATCAAAATAATTTCAATATAAATACGTCTGCACCATTGTCTTATACAAATAGAGTGTATAAGTAAAATGGCGGACTTTGCAGACATCTTAGCGTGAAACTGAAAACGATTGCCGATCGGCTTTTCTGTAAGACCCCTGCCAGCTTGATTGACAGGAGGCGTTATGTCAATAACAGACAAATCTTTTTAATCTTGATCTCAATCCTCAACATTGATATTTAATTAAACCATTTATTTTGCAAAATGAGGTATTTAGATCTCTTGACATTTTATATTGATTAAGTATAAATATAAATATTGATAATTGTAATGCAGAACATTTCAGACTTATCTTAAAAGTGCTTACCTCTTTGATGATATACGTCCTTTTAAAGCTGAGCTCACTTCTTCTTGGTAAACTTAACCTGTTGCAATCCTTTATATAGCACGTACATCCTTGTCATATTCCTAATGCTGAATAGGATTATTTTTCTTTTAAAACCGTAAAAACATCCTTTAACATTTTGTAACATAATCACTCCAACGGTCGTAATGGTTATGTTTTACTGAAGCGTATCAAGGATTATCATATGTATTCATGTTAACTATAAAATCATAAACCAAAAGGAGACTTTAGCTAAAGAAAGTTGAGAAATAATTTTTAAATAGTTACATCATTTAACTTCAAGGTAATTATGATTTCATGACGATGTAAGCTTTTTGTTTATTAGACATAAATGCGAAAACATATTTTTGTTGACAAGTTAATCAAATATTACTCTTTCTGTCGTACAAATTATTTACCTTGTTTCAATATGTAACAATACTTTTTAACAAGTCTAAAATGATGATTGTCTCCTCTTTTGTATTAACTGATAACCCTGTTGAAATATTTCGGGGTCATGTAGTAAAGTCTGTTTATTATGACAAGTGCACATTAGAAATATGTATAATAACCTTTAACTATGGTGGCTCCATGACCCCGCGAAGCGAAATTTCGAGAATTAACAAGTTAAAAAGGCGGGGGCGCGATTCGAAAATACGCGACTTAGCGGGGCGCGCGGCGAAAAGTCGAAATTTAATTGTTATGCGTTGGGACCGCTAAGCGAAATATATCTTGTTATTGGACGCTTATTAGCGTGCTGTTGTTCGCGCCTCTGTCATATTATTCTTATAAAGCTCGACTTAACTATGCTGCCCCAATTAGCGCCACTCTGTCCTAATATCAAAGTAGTAACTCTACATACCGTAAATTTGTTAATCCGATAATCCAGTGTAAAAATCTTCACATATCAATAAAATTTTATATCTACCGAATACTTATTAAACACTGTCCTAAGCGATTCAACTGTATGACGTCCCGATACATGCGATGTGATGATGTTGCCGACTTTTGTCGGTGTGATTTTGAAGTTCAGAATGTTGAACACGACAGGCATGGATAAAGCAATACGTATTTGTTTGAATTCAAGAAAAACTTTCAGGAATAAACATAGACAATATAGTCTTTAATATCTGTTACGACGGTAATTAAATTACACGTTCCTATATAAATTTCCTTATATTTAAATTCCTCTTGTCCAAATAAAATTTCAAGGAGCTAAAAATATATAGCAAATAGATAAGCTTTAGTACATTTAAGATATTGTTCAATATTATGATAACTACTAATGAGTAATTAGTAAGAGACATCGTCTTAAAGACGAGTTGGTCGTGAATTCTGTATTTCAAACAATTTTTAGTTTAAGCTTCTTGATTCTATCGCAAGTTGGAACCATTGTCAAAATAATCATAAATTAGATTCCGTTACTTTTGAATAAGCCTAGTACTCTAACAATAATTGTGAATGTTTTTGCAGAAAACAGATTGCTTTTCAATTGTCACATATTTTCGCGACTCCGATGTTTATTTTGGTTTATTGTAAATAAAAACATATAAGCAAAAAGAAGAAACTTATTTGTTTAAGAATCAAAAGTAATTTTAATGATTTTAAGGAAATGACCAAGAATCACTTTTGGAAATGTTCAGACGATCATGATTTCTAGAGCATGTACATTATTATTATCTGTTTTACAACAAATTACAGATAACAATTACATTTTGATTTATTTGGTCAGTGTAAATACCTGTTTACATGTTTCCTTCAATTTATAATGTAATAATGATGCTGTTTTATACTGCTGTTTTGCCATTTGATTTATCCACGAGAAACAAAATTAGAAATCAAAATGCACTCCGTCAATATTTAGTGCCCTGCCCTTTATCATGTTTGTCATTTACTATTGTTAAATTAAACTGCAAGGCGGTAATTATAATAATGTAACGATTAAATTGTCGTGCAGAATGCGCGCGTTATACAATTTAAAATGCATGATAATTTTAGCATCGCCTATGACGTCGTGTTTCTAAAGTTTCGGCATTTGACCGCTATGTTCAAAACAAATGTCTGATCACGGATAATCTAATTATATTAATAAAATAAGATTGCATTTTTTTAACCAAAGTTTCCTAAAATTAATTCCAGTACTTATTGCATGATGTGTTTTAACGTTTAAGTCTATCTTTTGTATTTTTCACGTGTTTGACATGATGCATTTTATCGATACTCGCACCGGCATGTAGGCTTGAGTTCATTATGAGAATAAGAAGATAAGGCGAAACATTAATTCTAAATATTTTAATGTGAAAAATACTATCGATTAGGAAGGAATAAATTATTGTCGGTAATGTATGAAAATGTAAACACACATATATTTCTGGTCCTTCAGAATCATTGATGCCAGCACTATTTAGTGTAGAGAATAAAGTACCACTCAAGGCGGTTCTAGGGGCATGAGGGATGTTGCACTCATTCATTATCCCCCAAGTACAGACTCAATTAAACCGAGTCTGCAATTTTCATGTAACGAGGGATCACTTTGTTACCAGATTTATTTTACTGACATATGTAGCCTCTATGTGTGTTCAATTGAATATTTATTCTTCTCTTTCTCCTTTTCTTTGAGTTACAATGTAAAATTATCAAACGGGCTATTGTCTAAATTTTGATACTATTTACAAATATTATTTGTAATCAGATGTACTGATGTTTTAATACAATTCAATACCTAGCAATACAGTATCAAACATTAATCATCTGTTTTTGTAAACATCTATAATTCAAACCGTATTAAGTCCGAGGATATTATTGAAAATAGCTGTATATGTCTTTGAGTAATTGTGGTACATGTATATGAAACAAAGTGATCTGTTACACAAAGTTGTAAACTGTCGGAATTTAAACGTCAAATAACACGCATAATGCATATATATATTTGCACGTTATGTCATCATAAGGGCTAATGATAACGGCATGTTTATGATGACATGCCTAATAAACAATTATGAAATGATTTGTAATGTATGTCTTTACTCTATTCTTGCATTAAAAAATAATATTGTTTCGGTATATGCCGGTCAACTGGGACAAGAACTTATTTTGCATTCGAAATATGTATTGTAAAATATAGAAAATGTAAAAATAAATATTATTATATATTCGAAAACGTTGTCAACATGTATAAGCAAATTGTATAAACTTCCTAATTCATGTTTCATAATTATATGTTCGTTAAAATACTGTTTGTTTTTGCAATCATTGTCACGTAGCCCATCCTATTTTTCTCTCCAATTTTTAATCAGATATGTGAATAAATTTCCTTCTCATTTCTGTATGTTTCATCTAAAAACCTTACTGAATAGTATCACCAGTATTTGTTATTCCAGTAGGCAGTAGACAGATGAAACAAAGATTTTGACAAAAGCAAAAACAAAATACTGAACTTTCAAATCATAAAGGTAAGGGCAGTTTAAGTACTACTATGTTTTCGTAAAGATAAATATATTAAAAATAAAAATGACTTAAAGTTTATAATGCAACGTTTTATTGTAATATTAGTTTGAATGAAAAGTACATTGAAAACACATATGGAAAATACAGTTATATTAAACAAGCACCGTTTTATTGAAATTCGTGAACTAGAAAAGTCGAAATTGAAAGTAATTCAGGATCGCTTTGATTTATTCTGTTTATTGACGCGTTTCCTAAGCGTTTCGAATAAGCAATTGCTTATAGTTAATCAAAGCTGATAACAACCATTTAAAACATGATGACAATTAATATTGCATGCCGATGGAAATTTTGTATGGGTATAACTAAAGAACAAACACATTTTTAAGGTCTATTACGTTTATCTTTTAGAAGAAAATGCAGACCCATTCACATCCAAAAAGATAGTGTTGTGATCAAAAATATGAATATCCCGATCGTATATACGTTTTAGTTTGCAATGCTTGCATTACGCGTTTTGAGTGTAGAAAATTCAGCAAACGACGTTATAAGTGGACATATCTTATATAATATTGGCAAAACTTACAACATGTCAATGCTAAGCATTATTGGTAAAGCTATGAAGAACATAGAATCTGATGTTCGGGAAGTAGCAGAAGAAATGTGTCGCTTGCATCGTTGTAGGGAATGGAAAAAGTGGTCTGACTGTGATGTCAGCGCAGATACACAAAGACTTGTCGGTGTTCAAACAAGATCACGGACATGCGGGGAAAACACTGCCATGTGCGAGCGGTATGGAATATTTAGAACAGTTCTGGATTATAAAGTATGTGAAAGTTGATTAAGATGTCCCGAGGAATATAAGCTTAAAACGAATGGATTTTGTTTCAAATACTACGCAGGCCCGAAATCCTGGGATAACATTGAAACCGTTTGTCGATCTTGATGGTGGTCATCCGGTTCATGTTGATTCAGAATTAAAAGCCATGGACGTAAATGATACCATTCTTGCACAGTCGCTGACAATGAACTATGTTTGGATAGACGGTACATGATCTGTTCAAGGAGGACCTTGGTCATATGGTTACAAAGCAATAGATCCCAATTTTACTTATTGGGTTGACAATGATCCAGATAGCAAACCGGGTGAACTTTGTATGGTGTACAGGAAATATGAGAAATCGAAATATTTTTGGCGTTGGTTTGACTATTATTGCAATGGGCCATTTTATTTTATCTGTCAGATTTTGCATAGTTGTTGATGCTTTCATTGGCATAATTGCGTATGTTTTCCAGTCATTGGATTTTCTACAATCGGTTTTTTAGTTTAATGCCATAAGAAATATATCTTACAGTAAACAGATATTAAGTTTTAACTTTATTAAAATGTTGATAAGCGAATAAACCTTATTTTAATTTCAACAGTGATATTTTCTGAAAAACAAACATCAGTTGATTATTTTTTTTATCATTATCATATTGATTTTGCATAAAATCTGCGTTCCAGGTTTATATAACGGGGAAGAAGATGCGGATACGTTGTTGCAATTATATAGTATATTTGACTCGGTGTGTCATTATCAAAACATAACTGTGGGATGATATCGCCCTAATACATCGAAAGCATAAAGCCACGGTTTCTTTCAACAAAAAAGCAATAGATAACAAAATACAAAATTAGACATATATCTATATGCGAATGAACACTTTTATTTCTGCAGAAGCCTCGGACTTATTAAACCCCTTATCCTACTGACTCGGGCTTTAAATGTGTTCTCATGCGTTCGGGTGCCTTTGAAGGTTTTAATGCATGACAAAAGTACCATTATCTTTTTAATAAGTTAACATTGCATTTTGCATTGTGTAGGGCGACATTTTTCAAATTTCATTTGAAATGTAGGGATATCGATTTTTTATCAGCAAGTTTTGAAACAAGATCCACTTGACCGAATGGAAACATAATTTTAAAAAATGCATAAACCGATATATGACATCAGTTACATACTGATCTGGCTTAAGTTTCAAAGCATAAAATAAAATTAAAAGGGAAATTAAATTTATGTTATCAAAGCTCCTGTAACGAATCAGAATAGGAAACCATGACAGTACCCTAATGCAGCCAATGTGCAAGATGCAGGTAATGTAAATGGACGAAAGTGGTTTTTAGCGCCACTAGAAAAAAACTTGTTATATATGTATATCGATCTCGTGGAATCATTGTAAAGCAAATCGCAGATTTTCAGTGCACGATACGGCAAAGAAAACTTCTGGACTGTATTTCTTTTTTTTGAAATGATCTACGCTTCAAACAAAAATAAATAAATTTGAACCCGCTCTTATTTTTCTTATACTTTCAATTCCTCTGTCGCATTTAGAAATGATGGTGCTCTAGACCCTTCTTCAAACTATATAAAAAAGGAATTGAATAAAGTGAATGAATGAATGTGAATGAATGAATTGATTGATAAACAACAAACGTTAAGACTGGCGGACAGATTGGCGAATATGCAAACCGAAACTTTAGTGAATAAAAATGTAGCAATTGCCGTTTTAAAACCTATTGAGATATTATCCATCTATCTATTTTATTTTTAATGACAATATCATAAAAAGAAATTACTTTTAATTTCAGAGTCTAAATTCTACACAGTATGTGTAGATAAGAAAGAAAAAACAGATTGAATAAATTCGGTTGGCTTATACAATCAAAAGATTATTACGAATTAAAATATACATTTGCATGTTATGCCACGAACTGCCGATACATTTTACATTTTTTTATTAAAGATCTTTTATTTCTGTTGTTTTATTACAAAACTTCATTGCTAACATTAACTTTACAAAATTAACAATCTAGTTGTTTTATAAGTGGCAAAACTGTTCTTTGTTTTTTTACAGATTAAAAAAAGTTTAAATTATCAACCGATCCAATCTTGTGGATTGCAAAACATTTTATAATAATTATTTTTAACCCGTTTTCTGCTGATTGTTTAAATGGAAAGGCTGCAACATAAAATAATACTATATATACATGTATAAAGATAAAGTGATAGCACAGCATAGAATAATTATGATTTTATATTCATTGCTTTTATAAGCACATTGCAATAAACAGCTTCGTGTTGAAAACTTGTTGTTGTTATTGCTGTTGTTGTATTTGTAGATATTTAATTGTTGTTTTTGAAAACCCTTACCAACGCTTATTTTACTGATGGCTGACATTGTTCCTTAAGTTATTGTTTGTATACCTCAATATGTCTGCATGTGGCATTGTAATAATCGGATTGATTGTTACGAATGTAACCAAACAAAATAAGACAACATTTTTGCTAACAGTTAATTGAATGAATTGGACTAATATTTATCTATCTTACTGCATTTGTGATTTTAGTAACAATGTTACAATGTTAATTTCAGCCATGTTGTACTCTAAACATGCCTAATAATGTCGACACTGTATGCGAAAATGATAGTGAGGTAACCATTTCATATAGCCGCATTAGCACTTAACATTTCATTTTGGCGGTTTTCAAGCTTGTTTTTGGAAGACCTCAGGTAACATGCACAAACGGGAGCCTTTGTAGAACCATCCACATGTTGTAAGATAGAAACATGGTGGGGCTAAGAGCGAGGTTTGGTGCACCATTTACCGGTTTAAACTCCCCAGCAGTCATTTTTATGCTGCTGACCGTTCCAAGGCGGCGCCCCACTCTGTTCCTCAGATGTATGTATATGTTGTTTCATACTGTTTTGGTGGCACTTTTGCTTGTGTCCCTTGTTGTTTTCTCGTCTACGGTAAGTATCTTCCCCATTGTCTTTAGTTTTTATTTCTTTGATTAACCCCCTCCCCCCTTCCACCGCTCTCCTGTCCCCTTCCCATTTGTGGGCCTTTTATTATTTTCTTTGATTTCCTAATTAGTTAAAAATTATTTATCATTTAAGGGGTCCGCCTGGGCTCCTTGCCATTGGTTCTTGTTGCTGGGTCATATGGGGGTTGCGTTCATTGAACGGCGCCTTTCCTTGTTGATCTTGTTTATCCGTTTATTATCTTGTTTATTTATTTATTATAAATTTTCATCAATTTTTGCTACTGGATATTATTAAACAATGCATCTCATTATTGATTAACAGGGGTGTCCGTAGCAGACAAGATAACCTTTGTAAAAAATGTAAAAAAGTAACAAGCACATGTATAAGAAAAATACTGTAAAACAAGAAAGGAGTTCTTCTTTGAAGATTTATTAGTCTTATAGTTTATTTTCAAAGTCTAAAATAGTCCTAAAAATGTCTTCATCATCAGCGAAGAATTTGCACAAATAATAAATTTCGTTTTTTTAAGATATCAATTCTTTCATTTCATTAATTATGTATATGCATACGCAAAATAAACTTCGCAATTAAAAGCATTTTTACTTCGGCCAAATATCTTTTCTAAAGATATTTATTGTCTCGATATATCATGATTAAATCCGGTACTTAAATATTTCATACTACTAAAGAAGCAGTTGTTATCGATTTGTTATTATCTCCGAATGTCAAAGTCTAGAATTGTTACTTAGAAATCTGGAAAAAGGTGATCCCTCGGAAGCATTTATAGCAGCAAAATTTCATGAAAATTGCAGACTCGGTTTGATTGAGTCTGTACATGTGGAATAATGAAAACAATGCAACAAACCTCACGTCCCCTAGCACCAGCTTGAGTGGAATTAAATTTTCAACACTTAAAAATGCGCATGCGCAGGCTGGTCTGGATCCATGCTGGTCGCAAACGCACTATGTTGGTTTTGCTGTTTTGCGCGGCTTATATGTTTTCCAGAAAATACTGTTAACAGGTCTTGTTATTTCAAGGTAACATAAAGTTTGACCAGAAATAGTTGAATACGATTTAAAAGGTATGGCATTGTAACGGCACATTATGCCTCAGAAATCCGTATTTTTTTTCAATTCTTTATAAAATCTTAAATAGTTTTAATAGTGTTTAATAATATTTCAATAATGGATTTACAGAATGTTAGTATGTAAACAACTGAAAATAAATAGTTTTAATGTGTAGTTAAGGAAGCGAAATGTAAATAAAGTAGTATTAATTCACTATTATAGTAATACCAATTGCAAACAAAGCAAAATAAGCCAAAGATCGTTTGTATAGCAAATGAGTAATTTATTGGAAACTAACAATTTATCAAATATTAAAAGTTTTTTAGAAATAAAAGTTAAACCATTTATGAGTCATAATGGGCCTTTAACCAATTTGTCCGCAGTTGCGTATAATACAAAATCAGATGGACCTACTGTATTAATGGTTTTGTGAAAAATAATGTCATATGATTTAAGTTGTAATTATCAAATTACTGTTTGTTCTAGAAGGGAGTCGTTTGTTTAGAATTATACATGTTTTGTACAACCTTGTACCAGAAAAAAGACTATGAAAAGGCTGAGTAAAAGGTTAAATTTTTGCCGTCTTTGACAAACTTAAGGCTATTTTCTGATAAAAAAAATAATTATTTTCAAAGGATTAATCATGCAGCTATTGCTGAAGACATCCCTTGGGATATTACTACTACACACTAAGATTGCTAAAATTGAAACTGACAGAAATGATAAATTAACTGGAAAATCCTTTGTTGAAATGGGCAATATAATCAGGAGTCCGTCTGAACAAAGATTGCACGATTTTGGAAATCGTATTGTACGATTTTGATCTACGAATGTCGTATGCTGGATTGTAAGAATGTCTTGGAAAAATAACAGTACGTAAAAACGTTTCTTAAACAAAAAATAAACAGCTGGGCGAAATTGAACGCTCGTTTTGGCCTTTTTCAATGACTGTGCTTTTTGCAAAACGCCACGTAGCACCTTTTCAAGTGGTGAACAGTATTAAACGAATGTCACTATCTTCCGATCCGCATTTTTGTCTAATTCAAAAATTGTATAAGACATTGACTTACTAATTTAGGTATAACAAGGAACTGAACTATGATTATCTTTAAACTGTAATGTTCTGTAATTATCTCCCTTTATTTTGTTTTCTAATTTTTGGTAAACGCTTCAATTAAAACATTTTGATGATCATAAAACTTGAAATTCATTCTAGGTCCCAAACAAAATGTGCTTGACCCTAAACCTAAAATTTAAGAAGTATTTTGTACTTATATATTTTTATTAAAACCTCAAATTGCAAGGACATTAAAATGTTAAACCAAACATGTATACAAATTCCTAAAAGTTAGGAGAAAACTGCTGTTTATTGGAAAGTTTTTTTCATAAGTTAAATTCTTGTTTTTTTTTTTTTTTGTTTTTTTTTTGGTCTAACGACATTGACACATTGCTGACCATACCTCATGGAACAATATAAAAAGGAGGCCTATATGGCACAAGTGAGTTAGTACAAGTAAATTTACTTTAAGAAGAGATGTTGAATGGAACTGAAGCAGTAGATTCTTCAACGCATACTTATTGTGACCTTATTTCTGCTTTTTGGGTCAATGTTGGGAATCAGACGCTGCGTTCAATGTTGCACGAGGACAATCTGCGAACAAGAAAACCCTGAATTTAAATTTTTGCAACTTGTCGTTGCTGCGAGACCCGTTTAGTATAGGCGAGGGAGCAAGATAGGTGTTATAAGTGGCCGCCATTCTGCGAGGACTGTCATAATCATCATAAGGAACACAACAAGGCGATGTAAAACTATTGACTTTAGCAAAGGATCTCGCACACACGCGTGCTAAGGTTATGGCTGTGATATTTTAAAAGTTGCTTATACAAATTGAAACGTGGGGGTTTTCCTTTCCTATAACACTTAACTAAATATGCATAATCAGTAAAACAATGTTAAATTTGTTCTATATTTAAACTGATTTAACATGAGATTGAAATTAAAATTTAACATGCGATAATCAAATCATTGCCGAAAATTTTCACGCTAAAATAGTTGAGTAGTTTGTATTCACGTTTCATATGTCATTTCAGACAAAGATAGGCTTACAAAGAATATCCATTGTTAATGGCATTTCAATTTTGATTAAATATTAAACGTTTCACAAAGTCAGACGGAACGTACCGTAAGGTTTCAGGCGTATTATATCCGATTTTCGTTTTTGTTACTGCATATGTATTCAAAAAGTATTGTATTCATGGAATAAATGATATAATATCGACAGTGATTATCTAACATATCTCTATCTGATTTCTACGGTGGCAAAGAGGGGACATCAGATATATTTTATCTATCACGTGCGCACGCGATAGCTACTAGGTGCGAACGCGAAAGTGACTATGTGCGAACTTAATAACTACTACATTGGGCACACAATAGCTACTGCGTGCGCACGCGATAGTTCCTACGTTGGTCAATCATTAAGTGCGCACGTAATAGCTATTGCGTGCGCACATAATAGCTTGTACGTGGGCACGTAGTAGCTATCGCGTACGTACGTGGTAGTTATGGTGTGCACACATGGTAGCTATCGCATGGCCAGTAGTAGCTATCGCGTGCTCATAAATCAGCTATCTAGAGCGCAAGTGGTAGAAAAAAATATTTAAGTTGGCCCCTTTATGCCACCATAGATTTCTGTTTTAGTTGTATTCATTATCAATTTTGATTGATTCATTATCAATTTTGATTGCGGTTAATACTACATTGTCATCATTTATGCATTTCTTTTATCATAGGAAATATTCTGCACTGATTTTTTACAAACAGTCATTTGTATTTGTTCAAATGATGTCGCGTTAATTAAGGTAAGTATATTTAAGTCATACAGTTTTTTTTAGCAACGATAAATAATCTATACATATGTAATATAGGCAAATTGGCTTAATGAATTAACATGCATTCAGTGCTGATTCAGTTAGCTAATAAGTCTCTCTTTAATACCTGCTAAACTATTTGTAACACATAAAAGTAAGAAAATGAGTCAAAACTTTTAAAACGTTTTTATCTGGATTGTCAAACTTTTACTTCCTGTTTTGCTGGTATGTAAAATTTGGTTTTTATCTCTTAAATCTTTAAACAATATTGTTTACCTAAACTTGACAAAGATTTGTTTCATCTTTTGTCTTTTGAAAGCAATAGAGATGGCGTTTTGTTTACAGATTAAAACAATTATAAGTCTGATCACGCCACTGTATTATTAGCCTTTAGTGTTAAAAGACAGAAAACAAATGTTTAAAAACATTCTTTGATTGTCGTGTTTAAAGAGATAAACATCAAACAGCATAATATCTATTGTTACACTACTCCAATGAATCGGCATTTTGCAGTTTGCTCAAATGACAATACTATATATCTCAAGGAAGATATATCTAATGTGGGACTTTTTTTAACTATGACAGTAAATTCCTCCGTTTAGTCAACTTGTATGAAAAAATGTAATACAAACGACATTCCAAAAACCTTCATCAATTTATGTCTACAGTAAAACAGACTCAGTTATTTAATCATTCATAAATAAAAAACGGCCCTCTATATTGAATATTTGAATTTTTGAATTTTTATTTACAAACAATCGAATATGTAAACGTTCCTAATATTTTACTATTTGCTGAATAAGTACAGTTATATCACTGCCTTTCAAAGAAAAACACACACTGCAAATTATATCATAGATGAACAAAATAAATACATAGCATACATGTCATTTAAGTTTAAATACATCGAGAACTTATCATGACGCAAGAAAATTGATACATGAATTAATTTAATTACAATTGTGTAAGTTCTAAGTATATAAAACGGTAGGATACTACATCGTCGCGCACCTGGAAAATGTTACCAATCGGACCGTTAAATCATCAACTCAAAAGTAAAATAAACATTGTAAAATCTTACAAATATATAGCGCAACAATGATTTTATAAATACAAATTGATATAAGCTCGATTGTGTAGGAAGCTATAATCTTATACACACACTTTTAAATCCGTTCCTGGAACAATCTAGTACTGAGAAATGAGTGTAAAATTTCTTGCTCAAGGAAACAACGACTTGTCCCTAACAGGGTTTGAACCTATGCGGCTAGCGATCATAAGATTACTAGTCCGACGCCTTGTCCACTCGGCCATTGACCAAAGATTGTGTTTCATACTTGATATAAATGTAAAAAAACGTTTAAAGTTCTACTCTCTGGTTTAAGCTTGAAAACGGAATACATTATTGTTTCGGAGTTCGAGTGGGAGCATTAAGGGAAAAACATTTTATCTCGTTTTAAGGACTAAACTAGGCAGTAAGGTTGTTTTAATCATATCAAATTCTAAGGCCAACCTTAAGTCGACGGGATGTTTACAAAAAGAAACTATCCTATTTGGAGCATTTTGAAGGTGCACGATGACATAGTATCCTTACATTGATTACCATAGAATTATTTTGCTTAAGAATAAAAACTCAAAAAATGTGGTTAAAATGTGTCTTGATTTATTTCATCAACTGAAATATTAAGTTTAGCAGCAACATACTTTCCATAGTGTATGTGTGTTTGTATAACACGCACGTGCGCTAACTATCACACACTATTTAGCACGCGTGTATGATGAATCAATATCATGGAAATTATTGATGTCATATGTTTACAAATGTAATGAAACAATAAACACCCATATGCATATACATGTTGTGGTTCAGGTTCATCAAGTTATCTGTTACACAACACTTCTTGTAAGAAATGACAGTTGATTGTTTTGAAATTATTAACAATTTTCAAATGAAGAAAAGCAAGACGCAGCCAGACGAAAAAAACGAAAGTCGCCCAACGCAATGGAATAGAAGAGTTGCATGCTCGATATTACAGAGACTGCTCATGACCGGCATCGGCTAATATAGCTGCCGTTCCTGACCCTAGTATTACTCCGATGCAGGATTTGAGTAACTTTCAATTAAAGGAACAACCAACAGGAAACTTTAAATTTATCTTTTAACAAATCCGGAATGGAAAGATGATCATCGGCTAACGAAATGAAAGTTATTACAAGCAACCAGAAATTAGGGCCAGTGGCTAACAAAATCGTATTTTATTAAGCCCTTTACTATTTTTATAAAGTTACGTTACAATTATTACAGGTAGTGTGTGTAATTGTAGTATTTCTGAAAGTTAAATTATTTCATTTTCCTAAACAACATTCCCAAAGAATGATTATTTCACTGCATGATCTTCTGGGCACGGCACTTATAAATTGCTAGCACCATAATTTGCTTACATGGGCACTTTTGGGCGATGTTTCCTTCTATTGTTTAAAATGAACCTTTCTCTGTTGCTCAAGTGCTTTTCCGGGAGTTTTCATATAGACATATAGGCAAAATTAAAACTGTTCAACTGAATTTCTCTAAACATAGCATGTTGTTAGAATATGATAAAAGAAACAATTTAGGGGGTCGTCTTTCTCACTTCTGAGTTATTGCATATTTCTGCATGTATTCCAGTTCTACATGACTTGATTATTATTCATTGCGATTTGCACAATAGTTTATGTATATCTTATGTAAACCAGTGTGACATTATCGACATACATAAGAAGTAACTACGGGACCCTTTTAGTGACAACGACCCACGATCAAAATATACATGTACTTTACAAAATCATCTAGATTATTTCTTTGAACATGGTTTTAAACAACGGAATAAAATATTATAATAATGACCACTGAATAAGCGTGTTGTATATATGAAGCCAAATGTCTTAATTTTTAATCATATGTGAATTTATTTTTGTAAATTCTCTTTTATTTTCGGACATTATCATAGAAATAATTAAATATGAATAACAATGCAAAATGTTTACTGAATATTTTCTTTGCATGAGGAAGATTAATCGATAAGTCACTTACAAGAACATTTTGTACCTAAATTGTACGGAGATAGATAACATGTGCTACGTTAAGCGCCCTTTTTTGTATTAGTTATGTGCCGGTTAATACATTACTTAGGCCAAATAAATACTTAAAACATAGATATGAACGGAGATTTTATCTTCTCCTTCCTCTTTTCTTTTTTTTCTAATGGAAACGTTCGATGCATATGTTTACGTTCTTCTTTTCTTTATTCCATGGCAAAATGGTATAAGGAAATATCACGCATCTCACTTATTTGAATGCCTCTATCGGCCTAAGCACTTTAACGTTTAGTTTCTCCTTTTCATTGAATATAGTGTTAAACTATCATAAAGAGTATCACAGCTATTGTAAACTATTTTTCTCGTTTAGGGCACACTCATTCTTTTACTTTGGGACCATACGGCGCTTTCATGGAATGACTTAACGTGTCACATTACACTAACGTGTCACATTGCAATTGAAGGTTCCATGATAACCGCCGTATAATTAAATCTGCGGACAATTCAAAATTCAAAAATTACAATGATTTAATGTTGCTGGTGCTAGCAGACGTGGACGGTAACTTGCACTTTCCATTGGCTCAAACAAACCGGGCTTCACCATTTCCAATTATGTCGTTTTTGGCGATCTTTCTACTTTGTTTAACTATTTATAAGTATTATTCAGAATGAGTTGTCAATATATCTTTAAGATCTTTTTAGAACATTCGTGGGAATCGTTCGTTGTATATGAGATTGATGCTTTTCTTGCTGAAAGAAGATTATCGTATCTTTTAAAATAAAATTGATGTTACATTTCGGATTTTATTATTTAAGGGAAAAGCAGCGACTTAACACGAAGCGTTGATATGTTTTTATGTTACATAGCCGCCTTATTCATTATTAAAAACCATGTAAATATTGTGTATATCGGAGAACACTGTCAATGACATCTTAAACATCTTAAAATCAGTACAATTATGGATTTATTTGTTCAATATGTTTACTAAACTTTGTTCTTGTATGTTCTTATAACGAATTGAAACATTATATATTATAAATTTAGAGACACAGTAAGTCTCTATCTACTATATGGAAAACACTAAACAAAAAGTAATAATAATAACAGAAAGATATCTTACAGTTAAAGAAACATCGGGATTAACATTCAATGAATGCATCAAAAGATTATATTAGGATTATATATGTCCCTCAGCTCGGGCAAGAAATTGCTTTGCAATCGAGTATAAATGAATTTTGTAAATTTCAGACACTGAAAAAATTGTAATGTCTTATTCGAAAACGTTGTCAGCATTTAAAAGCAAATTGCATAAACTTCCTAAATCATGTTTCATATGTGCTTGTTTAAATATTGTTTGTTTTTTTGCAATCATTGTCACGTAGCCTACCCTAATTTTTATCATTTTTTTTTAATTAGATATGTCAATAAATTTCCTTGTTACTCCTATATATTCATCTTAAAACCTTACTGAATGTATCACCAGTCTTTGTTACTCCAGTAGGTAGTAGACAGGTGAACATAATTTGACAGTAGGAAAAACGAAGACCTACACGTTCAAATAGTTCAGGTAAGATCCGTTTATTTACTAGTTTGTTTTCATGCAGTTAATAATTAAAAACTGACTAAAAGGTAATAAAAGCAACGTTTTATTGCTATATCAATTTAAAAGAGTAGAACAAATTTAAATAAACATGTTGTAAATATAGTTTGAAGTAACAAACGATCACTGTATTTAAATACATAGTGTACGTATCAAACCAGCGGCTCTGGTCTGTAAATGGACGAGTTTATCTGGTCAACTGGGAGCTTTTGATAAGCATCTGCTGATATTAAATTAAAGGTGCCAAACACATCCATTTGAATATGATGACAAATAATATGGTTTGCCGATCAGTCCTTCGTACGGGCATTATAACAATAAATACGTTTTTATGCTCAATATTACGTTTTTCTTTCAGGAAAACTGACAGACCCATTCATATCAAAAAGACCCATTCATATCCAAAAAAAGCCTTTCGATGAAGATAATGAATGTCCATATCGTATATACGTTTTTGTTTGCAATATTTGCATTACGTGTTTCGAGTTTAGAAAATTCAGAAAAATACAATATAAATGGACAGACCCTGTACAACGTTGGCAAAAAATACAACATGACATTGCTTAGCATTATTGGTAAGGCTATGAAGAACATAGAATCCGATGTTCGGGAAGTAGCAGAAGAAATGTGCCGTTTGCATCGTTGTAGTGAATGGACAGAGTGGTCTGACTGTGATGTTAGAGCAGATAAACAAAGACTTGTCGGTGTTCAAACCAGATCACGGACATGCGGAGGAAACACTACCTTGTGCGAGCGATATGGCCTATCTAGAACAGTTTTGGATTATAAGGTATGTGAACGCAGATGTCCGAAGGTATATAAATTTACGACGAATGGCTTCTGCTTAAAATACTACACAAGTCCAAAATCCTGGGATAACGCTGAAGCCGTTTGTCGATCTGATGGTGGCCATCTGGTACATGTTGATTCAGAATTGAAAGCCAAGGACGTTAACGATACCTTTCTTGCACTTACGCCAAGTATTAATTCTGTATGGATAGATGGTCGACGATCTGTTCAAGCAGGACCATGGTCGTATGGGTACAAAGCAACAGATCCAAATTTTACTTACTGGGGTGGCAATGATCCTGATAATGGAGCAGCCGACCTCTGTATGCTCTACTATAAAAGTGAAAAAACAAAATTTACTTGGCGTTGGTTTGACTTTGCATGCCATCACTCATTAACTTTTATCTGCCAGATTCTGGAATATTAATCTTTTTTATATTTGAATTCATATCCAGTTAGTGAATAAACAAAAACAAACAATAAGGACAAAATTGGTTTAATGAATTATGCGACACTGGCTGGAACAAACGTGGAATATCTATAAAAAATATAAAGTAAAAACGATTAACAATAGCACAACCAGTTTACATATTTTAGCATCTTGTTGTAATTTAAAATAAATATTAAACTTCCTTATACACAAAAGTTGTCGTTTCATTTAAGCCTTTTTTAAACTTCATCTTTTATATAACCTCTAATATGATCTAATTATCAATATCTAAAAAAAAGTTTTATATTTATAAATATATATTTATCCACAGTATCAGCCGTGTTTATTGTAAAACAATATCATCATAATTATAATTGTTTTTCAGAGAGAAAAATCTATATATAAAACAGTTATATAAATATATGAATATAAATATAGTTATATACAGTTCTGCAGTCACTGTGAATCACCATAAATTTTTAGTAAGCATATACTACACGTTTATTATAACAAATTAATTTGGAAAAAAAATAAATTCCTCTTGGAATGTTTGTCTTGTTTTTCTTTCTCTGACAATAGCAACAACATTGATTGAACGTTATATATCGAAGTAAAAAGAAAGTGTTCAAAAGACCTTTCGGCCAGTGTGGAAAAATCAAATTGTTTAACAAAGTGTTGAATAAATGCAAGGGCAAAATATATCATGTTATTGACCAATTATGGAAGGATTATTATTAAGTCATTCTAGATCTGCATTTAAATTAAATGTATGAAAAAAAAATTTACCCACCATGTGAATTTAAAAATATTGTTTTTTAACTACAGTTTAATTGAAACATTCTGGAAACTTTCTAAAAACGAATGTAAAAGGAATTCGTTGTAAAATTTCGGACAAGAATAAACTTTGTAAATTACTGAAGATAAAATATAAATCACAAATAAATAATACAATGCATTGCTGAAATTAAATTTGACTAGTTATAATGAAAAATAGGATTAAGATAATTTTTAGGAAAATATGTTGATTAAGCTTACCGTTATTCAGTAGTAGTTGTTAAGTTGGCCAGAAATCAGCCGTTGAAGGTTGCTGTTACGTGATTAATCAAATACCAAAGCAATATTATAAAAAGGATTAAAGTTTCTTGTGTAATATTGGTCTATCTTTTCTTATATTTTTTGTAATTTAAAATGTTATATTTGAAACTTATGTGGATAAAAAACTTACTTTATTGGTGTCTGCTTCAGCTCTGTTTTTAGTTGGGACGTAGTCCCAACTAGTGCACTTACAAACCCGACATTTCCAACCATACAGGGTAACGCCCACTGCTGTGACGTTTCATCGCCACTCTATATGCTATATTATATTCTAACATATCAATCTAAGCTGAATTCATAGTGATCACCCGACCATGACCGACGCATAACCGCCGCGAGTGAAAAATAGTGCTCTGAATTTCTGAAAACTTCGATTTATTGCGAACAGAAGAGGAGACAAGAAATTTATTTTTTGAAAATAATGTGCAATTGAGCTTGAATTACGGTATTAGAAACGTAGCGGATATAATTTGAAAGGTCACATAATTCTATGGATGGGAGAGTAAATTAATTGGGTCATAGTGCTTGACGGCTTGCAATATTTAACTTACTCATCCGCCTTATCATCACATTTTTTTGTATTATATTCCAGAAATTTTTGAAAAAGACATTATTTATCGGATAAATTTTGTAATTTATAATTGCAAAGTGGATATTGAAATAGAATTAGCCAGAGATGTAGATAATCTATTCGTCTCTGAATTAGCCGATAATTAGGTTAAATGAATCCGACAACTTCCGGTATATTTTTTGACCTACTTCACGAGCATAATTATCAGCCTGTTAAGCTCATAAGGTAAGTTATAAAGCAAAATATGTTATGAATTTGATGAATAATAATACTAAGTTTATTTATTGATGCCAATTTGTTTCCGAGGACTAAAACTTTCGTAAATAATTTCGAAGTAATTTGGAGATCTCGAGTCTTTCGTACCCAAGACATTTCGATCATACTTAGACTGCAAATCGACAGATTTTACAAATT
The DNA here is from genome assembly GCF_026571515.1 of Ruditapes philippinarum. Taxonomy (NCBI): domain Eukaryota; kingdom Metazoa; phylum Mollusca; class Bivalvia; order Venerida; family Veneridae; genus Ruditapes; species Ruditapes philippinarum. The sequence continues at coordinate 22,223 of NW_026865527.1, read as the reverse complement.
GATAGTACACAGATGTCTGCCTTTACAGGAAAACCGGCATATATGCCTACAATTTTTTGGTCTTGTCACGACCGTTACGTCTCTACCAAATGGGGCACATTCTTGAATATTTCAGAATAATTTCATTTTGACCTTTATAAATTATTATCTATTTAAAGTCTAGCCATTTCATTTTGGGTCATCTTTTTACAATTTGAATAGTTATTCTGGAAAAACGAAGTGCGCAAATGATCTAAAGGTTTGTACAAAGATTAGTGTTCTAAACATTCATCAAATGGTACATTTATCTGGAAAAAATATTTCAGTCCCATCATGACAATTAAAAATGAAATACCTCAATAGAACCCCCTTTAAATTGAATTACACTTTTTTTAAATGTATGGGTAAATTCCATTTTCAGTGGTTGAATTTTTTCCTCTTTTCTCATTAATCAAGCTATAGTTTCCCATTTATATAGCCACAGGTTGTTTTTGAAAGTTGAAAAAAAATCACTGCCACCTTGATAATTGTTAACCTGAAAAATCTTCAGGCACTTAAGGGATTTGAACCCCCAGACCTCTTGATTACAAGGCAGACACACAACCATGTCGCGAAAATGTCAACACAACAGGCAAGACTGTTGGAAATGATCTATTCCTGTTCTCAATACATGGTTGAAGTAATTTATCAGTGTAAATTAAACATTTTATATGATTTAACAATTTTTGACACTACTGATATTCACATTTTTTTTACAAATCTACATGTAAAAAATAAATATCATAATAAAATGATAGAACATTTCTATGTTAGTGGTAATACTATGGAGTAATATGAAGAAATATTATTAAATTTATTATCATAAATTTTCTCAATTTTTAATTATGTCATTACATGCTGTACACAATCATATTATTGTGTAAACATATATATACATTGTAATAGACACATATATACATTGTATATACACACACTAAGAGAGTAGTATTAGATGAATTTGAAAATGAAATCTCTAAATTGATATTTTTCAGGGAAAATAAAAGATCATTTACTTTAATATTCACTTGGAAAAGGCTGGTACATGTAGCTTAGTAAAAAAGTACAGTATAAGATTAAACAAAGACTAGAAGATTATTACAAACAACAGGTACTTATATACTATTTAATGTATATTTCACAAACCAAACTGTTTTCCAAAAAAATTAATGAAAACAATATTTGACCTAGAGTCATAAGATTGACAGAACATTGGCGTGTGGGGGCATCCGTGTCCTATGGACACATTTCTAGTTTCACTTATATACTACCGGTATGTAGAAATTTTGTGAATGCAACTCCTCTTAAACCGGATGGCAGATTTTGCTTAAACTTACAGGGATGAACAACCTTCAGGTGTAGATGGTAGTAAAGGAAAGAATTTTTGCTGCGACCAAATTTTACAGAATTATGGCCCTTTGTTGATTTTTTCACTATATACTATGTAGAAATTTTGTGAATGCAACTCCTCTTAAACCGGATGGCAGATTTTGTTTAAACTTCCAGGGATGAACAACCTTAATGTGTAGATGGTAGTAAAGAAAGAAATTTTAGCTGCAACCAAATTTAGCAGAATTATGGCCCTTTTTTGATTTTTTCATTATATACTATGTAGAAATTTTGTGAACGCAACTCCTCTTAAACCGGATGGCAGATTTTGCTTAAACTTCCAGGGATGAACAACCTTAATGTGTAGATGGTAGTAAAGGAAGGAATTTTTGCTGCGACCAAATTTTAGAGAATTATGGCCCTTTTTTGATTTTTAGTTTTCAACTTGTGGCACATGTAGTCCAAAAAATATTTGACCTAGAGTCATAAGATTGACAGAACAGTGGCTTGTGGGGGCATCCCCGTGTCCTATGGACACATTTCTAGTTTTCTTCTTAGTGTACCTTTATTAAGATCTATTTAATTGACAGACTGTTTTTAAAGTTTGAAGGGATAATCTTTGAAACATTCAGATTGGTTATTAAACTAACCATTATTTACTTTATTTGTAGCCAATAAGTAATTATACCTTTAAATTGTATGCCGTGGAAACAAAGTAATTGTATACTGTCTGAATTGTATACACACCAGTCTCTCACAACGCATTACTCACCCCAAATGAGGGTAAAAATAACTCTGACATAAAGAAGTCTGCGTAGGGATGACAATTTTATTAATAAAACACAATATATTGTTCATTGCTCATTGTTTTTCAGAGTTTAATATTGCAAGTGCAAATTTGATAGTTCCACTGTGTTACTATGTATTCAAATATTCAAAACTACTTTCACTTTCGGTTTTAATTTAAACTAACAATTGACGAAATACGAGTGTTGAACGAATACCAATAAAGGATTGTCAGAAGGAGTGTTTTGCGCATGTTTTGAGTAAAAATGATGTAAAGGCTATTACACCAACAGAGTATGGAAAAAGTTTAATTTTTCAAGTGGCCTGATTTCCGTTTTGTTCTATCACTTCGGTGTTAAAGCCGCCATGTAAAAGTAGTGTGCTCCATCATGCTTAGAGTGGTTTCACACAGGTCAGTAAAGACCGGTGTACACAATGTACTGTCTGCACATATGTGTCAGAAAAAATATCACAAAAAAGGAATTTAGTATTACTATGAGTATTTATTAAATAAATTGTATTTCAAATATATTTAAATAGTATTATTGAAAGTCATTTTGTATGACAGACACACAAATCTAGTGCTCTGCATTATGAATGTAAGAAGAGACAAATAAAATAAGCATTTTTTTGCAAATTATTGCACTTCATATAATTTTTATTGCTTTTTTTTAAGGTGGACATATGTCACTGTCAAGCGAATGAAGATAAGCATCACACTCGGTGGGAATCTCCAGTTTCCAGATGTAGTGATCATAACTGTATAGGCACCATTAACACTTTGGACTAGTTGGAGTATTTTAGAGGGCTAGTCTGAATTGAATCCCCTGTCAATAGTAAAGGCCAGTCATGAACATTGTGTTGAAGGAAAATGTTAAAACTCGGATTTCCCGCTTAACCAATCATTACTTTACCTTATATTCAGTGCGGTAATGTAGGAAATGGTTACTTTCTGGAACGGAGCTGTCAATTATTTTTAAATTTTTAGCTTGTTAGTGTTATCGTCGGACAGTTGTGAAGTAAAGACATCGCAGTTTGACTGTATACAAGTTGCGTTAAAGAAAGTATGTCGAAATCTTAACAGTTATTTGTTGATTTTGTAGAAATTGACCAGAATTCACCTTTGTTTACACGCATCGCTTGGACGTCGAAAACGACATGCAATGACATTTCAGTGAAATTTGGAAACTTGCTCGTATTTTGGAGCATTTTGTAGGATTTCGATGAAGTAAAAAAGTGTTTATGATAGGATACATTATTCCTAGAGACAACCACAAAAATAAAATAGTGATCTGGTGTATTTTTACCGAACAGTTCTTGTTTGTTTTGCATGATATTTTTCTCTCGTTAGGGACCTTTATTCTTTATATATAGTATTATGAGCGTATATGGGTAAATGTGGTATATAGTGCCTGTGGTTTTATCATGTATCTTAGCTTGCCTGGTGTAATGATAAGTAATAAACCTGAGAATTGAAACTATGAGAATAAATTGTTGTTATAAGTCCCATTATATTTTCATTAAGACGGGACTAAAGGCTGACCCATTTCTGTATGTCAATTAATGAAAGCTGAATTTTGCTACAACTTAAATGGTACAAAAGTAAGGTTCATCATACTGGTTTCTGATATAGAACTATACAGAGATTTAGCATGTTATTATAATTTATGCTCCTGAAAGGGAGAGAAAATAGTTGCGGTCTTAACCATCTGTCGGTATGGACTCAAGTAATATTATGGATAAATATCTGTGTTCATTCCATACAGACTTGTACTTTTGGGGAAAAAGGTTGCTCATGGGAGGAAAATATGTTTTTAATGGTGTTTTTGAGATTTTAGTTGATAAAGGAAAAAAAACATAGTCTGAACTTAGGAAGACATTTGTCCTTCACACTCTTGTCCGAAATATGAATATAACTAGATATGTATTGAAGGGATTTTATGTAAACTTCACAAAGTGATAGAGACTTTTAAGAGGAAGTGCAATGTTCAAGAATCATAGCTCTACCTTGCTTCATGTTTTAATTATATCCCTTAAGTTAAAAATACTTATTCCAAACTATCACTGAATCTACATCAACTTGAACGACTCGAATTTTCCAATGTGTCAAAGAACCATAACTCCATTCCTTAGTTTTTAGCTCACCTGTCACAAAGTGACAGGTCGAGCTTTTGTGATCTCTTTTCGTATGGCTGTAAACTTTTACTTTAAATGACATCTCCTCATAAACCACTACGTTAATTTTATCCAAACTTCACAAGAATGTTCCTTTAGCTGTCACCTTTAAAAATTGTGCAAAGAATTTAATTCCATGCTGAACTCTGGTTGCCATGGGAACCGAAAGAAAAAACTTTAAATATCATCTTTAAAAAAAACCTAAGAGCTAGAGCTTAGATATTTGGCTTGAAACATCCTTTAGTGAGTGTCTACCAAGTTTGTTTAAATAAAAGCCCTGGGGTCAAAATTGGCCCCGCCCCAGGGGTCATTGATTTTCCCTATGTGCATATAATAAACTTTATAAAATCTTCTTTTAAAGAACCCAAAGAGCTAGAGCTAAGATATTAAGCATGAAACATCATCTAATGAGTGTTTACCAAGTTTGTTCAAATAAAAGGCCCGGGGTCAAAATTGGTCCTGCCCCAGGGGGTCATTAATTTTCTTTAAATGCATATAGTAAAAACTTTAAAAAATCTTCTTTTAAGGAACTAAAAGAGCTAGAGCTAAGATATTTTAGCATGAAATATCTTCTAGTGAGTGTTTACAAAGATTGTTAAAATAAAAGCCCTGGGGTCAAAATTGGTCCTGCCCCAGGGGGTCATTAATTTTCTTTAAATGCAAATAGTAAAAACTTAAAAAATCTTCTTTTAAAGAACCCAAAGAGCTAGAGCTAAGATATTTAGCATGAACATCTTCTAATGAGTGTCTACCATGTTTGTTCAAATAAAAGCCCTTGGGTCAAAATTGGCCCTGCCCAAGGGGATCATTGATTTTCCCTATATGCATATAGTTAGAACTTCAAAAATCTTTTTTAAAGAACCCAAATAGCTAGAGTTTATATTATAAATTGAAACATCTTCTAGTGAGTGTCTACAAAGTTTGTTCAAATAAAAGCCCTGGGGTCAAAACTGGCCCTGCTCCAGGGTTGTCATTGTTTTTAACAGTATGTGTTAGTAAAAACTTAAAAAATCTTCTTAAAAAAAACCCAATAAGCTAGAGCTTTGATGTTTAGCATGCATCATTCTTATGGATGTCTTCCAAGTTTGTTCAAATAAAAGCCCTTGGGTTAAAACTGGCCCTGCAGGGTGGGGGGGTATATATAGGTAAGCAACCTCAGAGCCATCATGGCCCTCTTATTTAATTATCTACCTTTATTATACATGTACTTAATTATGCTTGTCCAGAGAAGTACTGGAAAAGAGTTGATGAAATTTGATTAAACTTTTACACAGCGAAAATAATCAAGTGAAAGAAAGTGTTTTTTCAAATAACCCTAATTTTTGTGTCGCCTTGTAAAGGTGACATATAGGGGTTACTTTTGTCGGCGGCGTCTGTGTCGTTGTCGGCGTCCCGGAGCATAACTCAGTCACTATAAGTCTGATTGACTTCAAACTTGGTATGCATGCTTCTTTTAATAACCCGAAGTGCAGTGCACAAGGACCGGTACTCTGCAGTTCTTATTTTTTGAGTTATTGCCCTTTGTTGATTTTCATACTTTAATTTTGTCCGGGCCATTTCTCTTCAACTAAAAAAGCTATGGACTTGATACTTCATAGGATGATAGCTCTCATTAAGAAGAAGCGCAGTGCACAAGAACAGTTACTCTGCATTTGTTATTTTTTGAGTTATTGCCCTTTGTTTATTTTCATACTTTAATTTTGTCCGGGCCAATTCTCCTTAAGTATAAAAGCTATGGACTTGAAACTTCATAGGATGATAGCTCTCATTAAGAAGAAGTGCAGTGCACAAGAACTGGTACTCTGCATTTCTTTTTTTTTTTTTTGAGTTATTGCCCTTTGTTGATTTTCTTTCTTTATTTTTGTCCTGGTCATTTCTCCTCAAGTATGAAAGCTATGGACTTGAATCATCATAGAATGATAGATCTTATTGATAAGAAGTGCAGTGTTCAGAAACTGCTGCTCTGCACTTATTATTTTTTTAGTTATTGCCCTTTGTTATTTTTCATATTTCATTTTTGTCCTGGCCATTTCTCCTAAACTACATTGTTCACAAGGCGACACATCCGACTTGCGGAGTTCTAGTTTTTAGCTTAATTTTACAATTATCATCTCTTAAAATACATGTACAACAACTTTTAAAATAATGGTTGTCTGGAGTAAATCTTTTCAATGATATCACACTCAAACTAAATACAGTTGTAGAGACTAGTGAGCAGAAGTCTTGTGTCAAATAACCAAAATTCTACATTACTTAGTTTTTGAATTATCTCCGTATATATTTCATGATACTGTTCAGAGAGAGGATTAAAATATTGAAGGAATTTGATTGAAACTTTATAAACGTTATACAGTGAAAGAGATTAGCATGAGAATTGCAGTAAACAAAGGCCATTATAAGTTCTAATGACATGGTCACATTCATATAATGTGATGCAAAAAATATTGACCATATGAGTGTTTACTTGATACTGATACAGAAAATTTGATATATATCACAATTGATTATTTTTTCATAGCTTTGTCTCCCTTTATAATGTCATGTGTTAAAATAGTCGAGCTTGCAGTTTCCTCTGGTAGCTCTAATTTCACTTGTTGCTCTTGTCAAAAAAGGCCAATAACGGTTTATGATGGACCTACACGTACATGTAACCTAAATATTATATATAACATGTGTGTCATAGAATAATTGTATCATCTACTGTTCATTTACTGAATTGTGCACTTTATATTTATCAACCGGCAACACCCTTCACTCATTGAATTATCTGCCCCGAAATAGAAAAAATAGTTTTTTGATCCTTCATACGTCCCAACTGCAGTGCCTTCAGCACTTTGATTTAATATTTAATACAGAAATATAACTGTTATATTGGTCTACTTAATATGTGTTTTATAATTTAATAAGACTTATATCCGGTAGAGAATTTTAAAAAGATTTTAAGCATATTAAAATGTCTTTCACAGAACTGATAAGTCCGTCATTTTTTTACACATAATGATAAAAGTTAGTTTTTCTGTTTGCAGAAATGCCAAAGGAAGTAACCAAAAAATAATTGTCATGTAACAGCATGTACATGCGTGTACATTTCACTATTTTGCAATGTATAAATTAGAAAATTAAATTAATTTGGAAAAAAGACATGGAAAAACAACTGCGTTCATTGAGTGTAGCCCTTTCTTATAAAACTTTATTGTAATGATTCAAAGCCTTGAAACAAGAGAAACATTGATGCAAAGCATCAAAGGCGACGCCAAAATTTATTTGATCTTGAATTGCACATTAAATACTTAACAGAAGGTGTGTTATTTATATCAATACTATTGCATGTGACCTGAAGGCTAGGACCCTGTTTAAGTTAACACTTGAACTCAAAAGAATAGACTCTGTCTTTCCAAGATGAAAAGACAATTTATAGCCAATTAACCAATCACAAATAAGACTCATGCCATAAGACAGAATTTCTTTAGATTTATTTTACCAAATACAAGGATACCTGAGACATCAGTATGTCATAAAAGCGAATTGCTTAGGATTGCATACATGTCATTGACATATATTACACATAATTAGGACCAAAAATAGGTACCTGGAGCAAAAGTAGAATTAGTACCAGCCACATCCACCAGCTGCTGTCTATCAGAGATGAACCATATAAGCATGTCCTCACCTATTGCAAATACTTGAAGTTTCATGTGCAGTAAAGTGTGATCAACTGTATTAAATGTCTTTTGTAGATCTAAAAGAATCATGCATAAAATACTGTCTTTGTCCATCTCAAATTTTAAACAATCTGTTAAATGAGTCAAACATGAGTCAGTTGAAAAAGCACTTCTAAACTCTGACTGAAACTGCCTGACCATGCTTCAAACACATGACTCTCAGAAGACCAACTGAGCTATCCGGCCTAAATGAAAAGTTCTAAGCCATAACATATTTCCCACTATATTGATATCTGTCCTCGAATTTTTGATGTTGTTTACAGAACATAGTGAATAAACCCTGGGTTATATGCAGTCACAGGATATTAAGAAAACCGCGCAGTCTGACCAGAGAACTATTATTTTTACTAAAAAAGGCTTAGACTGTTATTTATTGTGCCATTATTTATATCCGGTCAATTTAAAAGTGAACATAACTGAAATAATACAATATCTATTTTTTTTACAGATAAATGAATCAATAAGAAATGTTATGCAGGCCGATTAGTGCCACGTTACATTTGCAACATAGGGAACCGGGCAAAAACGTGCAAATATAACAAGCAAACAACTTTCATTTCATAATTTTCATATTTTCATTTGGATCTCGGTTATTTTATGGCATTGTACTTTGTTTTTATGTAGCACAAATCACCAATATAAAATTTAATGCACAATTTATTCAAGTGCAAGAAACAAGTTACTCTATGAAAAGTCTCTAGTCGGGTTGACTCTGCACGAGGCCTGGAGACTGAGACAGGTGTCCCTCCATTACATAAATGTAAGACAAGAGCTGCTTTTCAAACTATGCACATGTTAGAAAAAAAATTAAATAACCATTTAAATATAATTATTTTGAGACGTTATAAATTATATTGCTTGATCAAAAGGTTTAAGGGCATTTTCCTCCCTTAAAAGACCAGTACTGACCTACTAGCACAGAGAGTAAATTCAATGCTGATGTTATATGTTGATAATCAAACTTTCCAAGTTTTATCAAATGTATATCCCAAGAAGTAAATTTATACACAGCTGTACTGGTCGTAACCGGTTGGGAAATAAAAACATGTAATATACGATATTGTCTATAAAATAAATAAGCTGGTCATATGTTCATTTGGTATTCGTAACGCCTCAATATAAATAGTTGCACGATTTGCCCATGCATTGTCTAAGTAGATGTTTTATTTGAAATCAAATAAGTCAATACATATTTTAAAGAGATATGCGAAGGAAAAACACAACGTATAATTGTTCAATGCAGCTACTTTTTGAACGTGCGAGGGTTGTCGCAGAAGTAAAATGACTTTTATCATAACTACTTTATCTACAGTCACTGGGGTAATTGTTCTGCATGAATATGGTTTAATATGTATATCATCTATAAAAACCCTCAACATCGGAATTCGTTTTCCTTAAAAAAGAAGTGTTTCCAAGGTAACATGCGTTACGAGCGGCGCTCGCATTATTATATGACGCAAAGAGAAAATTTACCCGTTTAAACAAAACCATTCGTCTGCATAAAAGGTGATGTCACAATTTCATTTCTTGTTTGTAAGGACTCCATAGCATAACCAGTAGCTGAGCAACAGCGCTATTTATCAAGTCAAGCTACGGGCGGTAATTCAGATCGTCCATACGGTTGGATAAACACCAACAAAGGCTTATAACTTGGTTCCAGAGGCAGGCAAATATAAATAGTGGCGTTCATTAGTGTTAAGATTGGATAAATATTTTGGGAAGGTCGTCATTAACAAAGAGGCGGTCGCCTTTCCAGTTTGCGATTGTCACTCGTAAAGCAAATTAGAGAACAGAAAGCTATAAACCATGGGTTTACAGTTGGAAGCTTAGCCTCAATACTGTATGTCTAAGGATACAGTTTTTAGGATACAGAAAGTTCTTAACATGAGCGAGGTGAGCGCTAGATGGGTACCCCGACGTAATTTCTTTATATTGATTTATGTTTTATCTTACATTTAGAGTTTAATTAAATTGTGATATAACAAAATCGTAACAATAAGTTAAAAAAAACAGTTGCAGATCGCTAAATTGTGAATTTTCTCTTCTCTGCTGTTGCGTTGTGATCTTGTTCAAGTGCTAAGGAAAAGCGTGTTGCACCAAGGCAACGCTCCTCCACTTATAACGAGTTCAACCAGAAAAAGGTATGTTCGCACTGGCTGAGACTACGTAGAGAAGGTGCTGTAGGCGACATGTTTTATGACTAAAGTTATTACTTTTTAAATTTCTGTGTTTTAGACAGTGATGTGTTAATTTTGAATCTAGATCTTCTAATATTCCATGTATTTCTACGAACTTTTAATTATAATGAACAAATATAAAAAGATAAGCTTGAGCGGTACTTAATTCTCAACACTTTATAGTGCTGGCATCAATGACCCCGAGGGTAATTATTTCAAAACTAATTGAGCTAGTCATAAGTTACTTCTATTACATGGCTTTTAAAAATGCAAAAATGATATGAACCCGATTTATTGGACAAATTATACTTATAAATTCTTCAATGCTGAAACGCACTACAATATTGCTATTGTTAATCAATATTATAACATATCGTTCCATTGTATTAATTTTGCACTAACTGAACAGCTTTATAATTAAATGTATTTTACACTGTGCCTCGGTGGTTTCTTATTGTTTCAAATTGGTCCGTTCTCTTGTAAATCCCAGTGAAGATGCTCGATATGAAAAGGCATACACATTCTTCATGTAACAGAGGCTAAAGATAGAGCTCTCCAATTCTAAATAATAAACAAGTAAATAATAAGAGCAAATTACTTATTGTGATTATTCTATAAACGGCAAAGTAGTATTATTTAATGGAAAGCGGGCACTTTTAATCATAATGCGCATAATGCAAAATACTGCGTATGTGTAAAAATTGAAATTAAATGGGAAGCATTATGACACGGAAAGGCAATTCGGTCCCTACCAGTACTCTTTTTATATTGTTGCGGGATGGATACGTTTTGCTGTAAGGAATACTTACCAATAACTGTGCACCATGTGTTAAATTGATATATATGTAGAGTGCTGACACGCTTGTAATGGTTTATACTAATGCATTGGACGTTAATAAGTTGTATTTTGATAAAACGATATATAAATTTTAATAACCAAAGCTTTAGTTTTGAGCATGAACATGGTAGCCATTAAAGGAATAATACCAAATAGCCAAATAAAACCAATAATGAAAAGCACAGGTGTAACCTCGCTTTCATGTATTAAAGGTGGCTATTAAAGATCTGATAACTTATGATTGCACACCACCAATCGTTTCAAATGAAATAAATCTTTATAACGAACATGTTTATAAAGATAAACTAATGAATGTTGTCTCACAATGCAATGCAAGAGCTATTAAACTGATGGTTTTTGTCGCATGCAAATCAGTTTCCCTATAAATAGAGAGGACGTATATATACGCATGATTTAATTTGAGCCTGGTACCTGGATATTAAGCCTCGGTAAACTACACCAGACATTTGTAGAGTCCGATATATGTATACATGTATAAGACAACACTGCCTTTCCTTTGACGAAAATGTTAATGAAATTGCTTTGCAACAAAGCAAGAAATTTTCAATAGATCTAGAAGTGTAAAGCTCACGTGTGTGAAAGTTCTTATTAAGACCTGCTTGTATTTATAAACGAGTCGCAAATATATTGATGTTATTATCATTTAGTTATAGTATAAATAGATTTGGATATTTGGAAAACGGATGTGGAAGCTACGACTTTTAAAGAAATATACAAAATGCTTTTTCCGTAATATGGGTAATGGATCTCATCATACGAAGCATTTATAAATGCTTTTCAAGAAAATTATTAAGAGATTAAAAATAAACAAATCAAGCGATTCATGTAATGCTTAAAACCTACTTTCACTTTTACAGCTTGACTGTTTGATGACGTCATTGTTTCAGTTTGCGCACGTGCACATGTTCAGCGGGCTGATGACTAGTACTCAGCCTCGGGTCGCAAACTGATAATAGGTCAAGTGACATAATCATAGGTGATTTTGTTACTATATATAGTAACAAGTGTTTTAATAGCTTTGTTTATCTATCGTGCAATTATTATAAATATGGCACTTTAATCTGGTTGTAAAATTCCTATAATCATGTTTTGCCTTTGTAATTCTATAGTAATGAACAACATACAGACCATATTGTTCTAAAAAAGGAAGTAAACTACATATAAAACAGTTTGTTTAAGTGGTAATTTTTTCATAAATATTAACAGTATTTTGGCAGATATTAAAGCAAAGGTATTTCATATCGTGTTTTTAAATCAATCATTAAAATTGAATTTGTTATCATGGTATAAACATAGAATTACAAGATTTTTCAAGATTTTTGTATTGTTTAATATGATTTGTCAACGGCCTTGAAAACGTTGGTATTATGATTTTACAGAACTACATCATACATAAATCATTGCATTTATTTGAAGCAAACTTCCCAAAAGTTTTTTAGTAACATCTATTATCAAAATTTGAATTGTATAAAATAGAGACAAAAACGGTAATTTATTAAACATTCTTTTTTGTTGTTGTTTTTTTTTTCAACTTAATCTGCGTTGACTTTATTATGCTATGAAATTGTCAAAATTTGTTTGTAACAATAGTAATATCTTAACAAAGGCATTCAACATCAGTCAACTATACAGATATTATGACTTTGCTTTAGGAAATCACTTGGCATATGAACCACGAAGGTTTGCTGCAAGTGTGATCATTCATGCGCCAAGCTGAGCCTCCCTTGTATGCCATATGGAAATAAAGGAGGCAAAGGTCATTAGGACCATTTGTTGGCTCATTATCTCCCCAGGCTGTGAAATTTTGATTTTCTGTCTCGTACCCGAATTGCCACGGACCACCTTGCTTTGACCTTAGACCGTCTATCCACCACCATCCCCAGTTTTTCCCGTATTTTTCAGCGATGAACTCATTAACATCCTTCATTGTCCTTTCGGAATTTATCTGTACGAGATGTCCATTATCCTTTTGACACTCACTTTCGGCACCATTGCGACTTAAAGGTCTCTTATGCATCCTAAGACAGAGCCCGCTCTCACTTTTGGTGTATTCATTTGGGCAGTTTTTGTCGCAAATTTCAAAATCATACTCAGTTTTCAGTAAGTCTTCTCGACTACAAAGAACCGTTTTGAATCCACACTCTCTACTGCGTTTACGGCTCCCAAACCCTAAAAGCGCCACATCGCATTTTGACCATACACCCCAATCAGTGCAATTATGTAGTCGACAAAGCTCTTGGATCACTTCAGATCTAACCGTACTTTTAATTTTAGATTCTAGGTTCATTATTGTCTTCCCAATCATTTGTAGTTCGGAAGATCCGATTTTATTGCCCATTTCAACCAAGAACTGGCCATTAAATGTTTCATTTCCACCAGGATTGGTTGTTGACTCAATGTTAGGGATCTGCATGCATAGTAGCAAAACCCCTAGGGATATCGTTAAAAAGATTTGCATGATTTAGGCGTTGTAATCAATACGTCTCTTTTCCTCTGAAAAGAAAAACGAAGAAAAAATATTCTCGTCGTCAAAGGCATCCAGAACAAAAATATTGATAACTGATGTACAGAAGAATTCTAAAGGACCTCTAGACAAACGTTTAAGATATGACATCCTAATATATTACCTCCGCTTTGAAGAGTATTCAAATAGGCTAGAACTACTGTTAAATACATTGAAACTTAGGGTCTCGAGTTCAACACAAAAGGGTATTTCTTGTCTTTTTTATTCTTTTTAAAAAAAATTAGTTATCTCTCATATCCCTTTTGGGAAGAAAAAGATGGTTAATTTCAATTATTTAATTAATATAGGTATTTTTATGGCTAAACAATTATGAATCTAATAAAACATATGGTATGTGATATTTTCAAAGTGCAATAAAATCAAAACTAGACTGTTACCGTATTTAATATTTTTCAGATCAACCAATGTAATTTTGAAAAAAGTAGGGAAACCTTGAAAACAGCCTCTCATTTTTGTAATTTTAAGGGGATTTTTTAAATAAGACTCTCTATGTAGGAGATTGTCAAACACGTGTAAAAATGATTGGGGTAGGATAACATTTTTATACATATTTCATACATTTTGATTTGCTTATGTTGATTGTAAGTTTAATGTTAAATTATGTTTCTTACCAACATTTAATGGTAAAACATTTCTCATGAGGATGATATTGTAGATGATTTAAAGGTCCCTTATTTCTGAAATAAAAACGCCCTTCTTACATCCAAGATTAAATTCAGAACAGTGGCCATAACTTGTTTTCCGTACTGTAAAGTTTGTTTAAATGTTGCATACAGTTGTCCTGTAAGGTATTTACCTATGTTGTCAATTTTTTTCAGTTCCTTATAGTGCACGTTATGCCTATCCAAGTGTAAATTGTGACTGGAAAAAGTCAAGTTTACCTTACATTTTATGATATCTGTATTCAATTTTGACATCTAACTATAAAAGAATAATCCATAATTTGTGTGACATACGGAAATTGCTATAAATGTCGTTCAACTAGTGCCGGTAACGTCCAATTTGCAATCTTGTAATATTTTAACGTTTTATATTATTTTCTTTTATCAGTAATAATGAGCATTATCTCGATTTCATAGTAAATAAAGTAATGTAATATTTTTCTAACTTATTAACTTATCACAGCACAGGCACACTTAATAAAACTTAAACTATATTCATAATGACGGCTTTATTATCTGTAAGTATTGGAATGGTACTACGTTTTCACGTGGATCCGATAAGAAAATATATATAGTGTATTAGGAAGTAGTTCCATTTTTGCTGAAAAGTAAATTTTCGATAAATTCAAAATTGAAAAATAAACAAACAGATGTTCATTTGTAAAGAATCCTTAAGTTATTTCTTTGTAAAGAATTTTTTTAAAATTTCGAAATACTAAATCAATTTTAAGTTAAACATGCTTGAGATATAAACATAACTTTACGCTGTTTTTTCTATATAACATTCATACAGTAGATACCTAACATTTAAAATCTTGAGATACCATAACCATAACCATTGTTACTCGAAATAATAAGCTAAAGAGACCAGCTAATTGCAAGTGCGCAGTTTGAGTCACTAAATATATATGACGATACAAATATTATTTGCCAACTTTCTATTGTGAATTTGCCCGTAGATTATTTTACACATTTCATCCATAAATATAGGATGTTCGTTATTTTTCTCTAAATAAAGGATTTTTACTTTTTTGTTTTATTTATTTTTTTTCACGATAAAACACTTTCACGGATTTCCCCTTAAATTGTGTGAATTGGTTAAATTTAGAAGAAAGAAGTCCGGCAAGACACCAATGAAAATACGGAAAATGTGTTTCACTGCAAAGAATTTTTTCTTTTACAGTAAAAATACGGAAATGAAATTACGCATTTTATTTTATCAATATTGCTCAATATTTTATTTATAAGTATAAAATAAACGTGAATATCATTTTTTTATTTGAATTAAGGCTATGAAATGTCAAAATGTAAAGGATTGAGTTAGAAATTATGTTATATTCTCTACAAGATTTTTAAGTGTTTTGATGATGATAATTACAGACCAGTTTTTTTTAATCATAGAACATTGATATTTTACCAGTCCATTAATTAAAAAAAATGTATTATGATCTCTTTGCATTGTTTATTGATTAAGTATTAGAATAAATATATGTATGTTTATGCAGAACATTTCAAGCTTATTTTAAATGTTCTTACCTCTCAGTTGATATACCTCCGTTTAAAGCTAAAGCTAACACTATTTCTGTCTAAACGTTACCTGTTGCAGTCCTTTATATAGCACGTACATACTTGTCATATTCCTACTGAAGTACACGTAGGACACCAAATTGATGGCTGAAACATCCTGGTTTGAAATATGCATCTTTGCGTAAACATTAATAATTTTCTTATGTATATTTTTGCTAATTATCAGTAAACTGTCATCTTCTTTTTATGCTCCCCGAAAAATTTCGGGGGAGTAATTAGTCGCCGGGTTGTCCGTCTGTCCCTCCGTCAGTCCGTCTGTCCCTCCGTCAGTCCGTCCGTCCGTTAGTTCGTACGTACGTATGTACGTCGTTAATTAGTGTCCGGCCCTTAACTTTGTTCTTTGAAGTCTGATTTGCAACCTTTTCACAGAAATGATCACCATATAGAGATAACGTGTCGCACATAACATTTGGGTCACTACCTTGAAGGTCAAGGTCACAGGATGACATTGAATCAAAAGCGTGACCGACCAACTTTGTTATTTGTAGTCGAATTTTACACGTTTTTCAGAGAAATGATCACCATATAAAGACAACGTGTCGTGCGCGAATTTGGGTTGCTGCCTTGAAGGACAAGGTCAAAGGATGACCTTGAAGCAAATAGTGACCGGCCAATAACTTTCTTATTTGAAGTCGTATTTTACATTTTTTCACAATAATGATCACCATATTGTGGCGACGTGTTGCGTTTAACATTTGGGGCACTACCTTGAAGGTCAAGGTCACAGCATTACCTTGAAGCAAAATCGTGTCCAGCCCATAATTTGGTTATTTGATGTCGAATTTTACAACTATTTCACAGAAATGATCACCATATTGAGACGACGTGTCGTGCGTATCATTTAGGTCGCTACCTTGAAGGTCAAGGTCACAGCATGCTCTTGAAGCAAAATCGTGTCCTGCCCATAACTTGGTTATTTGAAGTCTAATTTTACAACTATTTTACAGAAATGATCAATATATTGAGACGATGTGTCGCGTGCAAGTTGGTAGATAGATTTTAATTGAGTAGCGGTGCAGTGCAAAGAACAGTATCTCTGCATTGCCTAAGTTTGGAATTATCACACTTTGAACTTTGTCTGGGACATAACTCTGAAACTACAAAAAATATACTTTTCTGTGTCCAAATCCTAGTCGGGGAGCGTCACCCGGTTCAACCGGCTCTTGTCTTTAAATGGTTATTGGGAGGGGAGGTAGGAAGGGTGTTCAATACGTATCAGGTTTGATCTGGATTTTTGTTACTATTGTTTTAATACATTTATCAAAAGAATTAGTTTGACTGTTTCCTTTTGCCTTTAGTTATAGATTGCTTTATTTAAAACGATGAAATAATCAATTAGACAGTTTAGTGACGGTATATTTTTTCCATACGTGTAATTATTTAACGTTTGTCATAAAGTTTAATCATGAATTAATTAAACTGATTTTATAATGTTATCATGCACTGAATTCATGTATATTTAATACTTTCAGATTAATTTATTAATTTAAATAATTATAAATTATATTGTCTTTGCATGGTGTTACTTATTTTGTTGTTGTTGTTGTTGTTGTTGTTGTTGTTGTTGTTTTATATAACATGAGGACATTTGCACCATATATTTTATGTCTTAGTTAGAGTTCTTAAACAAAGAATAACTGATGAAGGGGATTTTTTTAAATCCGTAAAAAACTTCCTTTTGCATTTTGTAACATAATCACTCCAAAAGTCGTAATGGTTATGCTGAACTGAAGTGTATCAAAGGATTATCATATGTATTCATGTTACTTATAGAATGCCAAACCAAAAGTAGACCATAATGAATTAAATGATTACGCTTTAGTTAAAGAAAATTGAGCAATATTGTAAAAAAGTAATATCATTAAACTTAAAAGTAATTATGATTTCATGACGATGTAAGCTTTTTGTTTATTAAACATCAATGCGAAAACATATATCTGTTGACAAGTTAAACAAATATTACTCTTTCTGTCATACGAATTATTTACCTTGTTTCAATATGTAACAATGCTTTTTAACAAGTCTAAAATAATGTTTGCCTCATCTTTTGTATTAATTGATAAAAGAACCGATTACAAAGCTTTAGAATTTGTAAAACACCCTGTCGGAATATTTTCGGGGTCATGTACTAAAGTCTGTTCATTATGACGAGAGTACGTTTTGCTTTAGAAATGTAAATAATAACCTTTAACTATAGTGGCTGATTTGTGCCGTACATGTTTTTGCTCCACGACCCAGCCAAGCAAGAATTAAAAAAATAACAAGTTAAAAAGGCGGGGGCGCGATGCGAAAATGCAAATTAGCGGCACCGCGGGGGCGAAATTCGAGAGTTAATTGTAAAACGGTGGGACTGCGAAGCGAAATATTTATTGTTATTTTACACTTATTAGCATGCTATTGTTCGCGCACCTGCCAAATTATTCTTATAAAGCTCGACTTTACCACGCTGCCCAAATTAGCGTCACTCTGTCCTAAAATCAAAGTAATATGCATTTGTTAATCCAATAATCCAGCGTAAAAAATCTTGACATGTTATCATTAAAACTCCGTATCGACGGAATCCTTATTATACACTGTTGGAAGCGATGCAACTGTATGACGTACCTCCACGTGCGATGTTATTAAGTTCCATTTTTAAAAAAAAGGATCGAATTTTTATCAGCAAGATCCACTTGACCGAATTGAAACATAATTGTAAAAAAATTGCATTTACCGATCGATTACATCAATTACATACTGATCAGGCTTAACGAACATGAAAAGCAAGTTTTAAAATGTCAAAGTATACATTAAAATTAAAAAGGAAATTAAAATTAAATGTTATGTTATTAAAGCTCGTGCAGAAGAATAGGAAACCATGACAGTACCCTAATGCGCCAAAATGTGTAAGATGCAGGCAATGTAAATGGACGAAAATAGTTGTTGGCCCCACTAGAAAAACTTGTTATATATGTATATCGATCTGGTGGAATCATTGTAAGGTAAATCGTCGATTTTGAGTACACGATACGGCAAAGAAATCTTCTGGACTTATATTTCTTTTTCGGAAATAATATTTACGCTTAAAACAAAATACATAAACTGGAACCAGGTCTTATTTTTCTTATACTTTCAATTTCACTGTCGCATTTAGAAATGATGCCGCTCTAGACCCTTCTTCAAACTATCTATGAAAGGATTGAATAAAACTAATGAATAAATGTGATGAATGAATTAATAAACGAGCGGACGTTATGACTAGCATTCAAATTGACGAATATGCGAACCAAAACATTAGTGAAAAGAATATAAACCGTTTGCAGTATTGAAATATTTTATAATGACAATATCATATAAAGTATTTAATTTTAATTTCAGAGTCTAAATTTGAAGATAATAACCAAATAAAAAAGAAAGAACAGATTGAATAGATTCGGTTGGCTTATACAATAAAAAGGTTATTAGGTAACAAATAAACATTTGCATGTTATGCCACGAACTGCCAATACATTTTATAATTAAAGATGCATCTTTTATTTCTGTTATTTTATTACAAAACTTCGTTGCTAACATAAACTTTTCAAAATTAAAAAAAGTTTAAATTATCCACCGAACCTATCTTGTGGATTGCAAAACATTTTATAATAATTATTTTTAACCCGTTTTCTGTTGTTTGTTTAAATGGAAAGGCTGCAAAATAAAATGATACTGTATATACATGTATAAAGATAAAGTAATAGCACTGAAAAGAATCATCGGTATTCATACACGACTGCCATTATGATTTTATATTCATCCCTCTTATAAGCACATTACAATAAACAGCTTCATCTCGAAAACTTGTTGTTGTTGTTGTTGTTGTTGTTGTTGTTTTCGTAGATATTTCATTGGTGTTTTTTTTTTAATTTCTTACCAACGCTTATCTTACTGAAGGCTGTCATTGCTCTGTAAGTTATCGCTTGTATACTTAATATGTCTGCATGTGGAAAAGTAAGAATTGGAGTGTTACAAATGTAATTAATACAACAAAGTTTTTGTTTACAGTCTATTATGTGAATTGGACTAATATTTATCTATTTTACTATATTTGTGATTTCAATAACACTGTTACAATGTTAATTTCAGCCTTGTTATGCTCTAAACATGCCTTATAATGTCGACACTGTAAGCGAAAATAAAAGTAAGGTAACCATTTTTATCGCTGCACTAGAACAAATCATTGGCAATTTTCAAGCTTGGTTGTGAAAGACCTCATGTATCATTTTCATTATTCAAGAACAAAAGGGCACCTTTGTAGAACCATCCACATCTCGTAAGCTAGCTGGAAAGCTTATTCACATGAACATGTTGAAAGTCCCTAACGGTATACGGTATCAAGGTGGCGAGAGTCAAGTGGTTTGAGTAAAACGTCTTTACACACCCGGCGTCCCATTTAAAATACATGTATATCAAGATTTTAAGCAAACATTAACCAAAGATTTAACATAAATGCTAGGTTATCAATTAAGAGTTATTGTAGTATTGGACTTTAAATATTTTTGTGATGTACGATGACAAATGAGCAAGTTATCTTGAAAAAATGTTTGTTCTTGTTGTTGATGTTGTTTTCAATGGTTCCCTTTACATTCCTGTACTTTAATATAATTTTAATTCATTTTTAATGGTTAAAGTTAAAAAGTGTAACTATAGTAAACAAAGAAAATTGACAATGTTTCTCATAAAACGTGTACCAATCTTTTGTGATATTTGATTGTTTTCTATTTCAAAGCTATCAAAAGTTTTTAACAAATGCTTTTGTAAACCAAACAAAAGACTGGGACAACACCGTGTTTAGACTTACAAATACTGTAACAAGCTTTAATACGGAAAAACATATCCGTAATGATAGAAAAAAATCAACTTTTTTTGGTTTTAAAAACGCACCGAAACAGTTTAGTACATATGCCCCGGGAACAGGAAAGATGATTTTGGCTTACCTCGGGTGTTACAAAATTTAAGGGACACCGGGGGTGAAAAACCTGTTGGAGATGCATAAACTCCAACAATTCGAATCCATTTATTAACCTCTTAAGATCAAGAAATTTAAAAAATTTAAAAATTTACTTTGTAATTAAAAATATATTATGTGCATATTTAGGTCATTTAAAAGCAAACATAGTCCTGAAATCATAAACAAAAATTGATTATGTCACCAAAAAAATAACAAGAAGTCTGACTGAGAACAGTTTGACGTCTGTAAAGTTTACAGGGATGAACTTAATATAAGTTCCTTTGATCATTAAGGAAATAAAAGCTGAAAGACATGAATCTCATTAACCACTCTAAAATTAGTAAATTAATATAAAAGATTTTTCTGAGATGTATAAACGTCTTAATTGTTAAATAATCAAAAGGAGTTTCGTAATGACTCTTTCTACTGAAAATTCACGGATATTTGACAAGTGTGAATTGTGCTTTCTCCAATTAAACATTTTACACTACTTTAATGATTTTCTGAATTCTTTAGTGAATTTAAAAATCTGTTAAGTTAGCAATGGCAAGTTTGTCCACTAATAACCTTTCGATCCCTGAAACTCATGTCCATGAAAATACCGAAAGATAACAAACAAATACCAACGTTTCAGGTGCATTCAATAGATTACTTGCAGGGTTTGTTTAATATGATAATTTTATGATATGTTCAAGTTATATGAACTTGATGATATTTTTACATTTGGATCAGAGCTGCATCAGCACTAAGGGTGTAATACTTAAGTACTAGTACCAATACTTACCAAGTCATGCGTTACAATTACCAATACAAGTCCTAGATTTTAGCTCTGTACTGCAGTACTAGTAGTTATTTTTTAGAAAGTTATTAAGTATCAATGCCAGTACTTTTATATATTCATCATAATAAATCTACACTGTAAAACCAAAATAACATAATGTACATGTGTCCATCAAAAGTCTGGAGACAAGTCAGTAAAAACAAGTATTCTTGGCAAAATGCTCAATTTAATTTAATTTGAATGTATAATAATACATAATAATTCATTCATTTCATACATCATTTAAAAAACAATGCACAACTTAGAAAAGTTCAAAAAGTTAGTTCTTGGTGTGTCACCCTTTAGCTAACAAAACGGCCTGAAATATACTTGGCATACTCAATTGACAGTTCTCTCAAAGTATCATGATGTTTGTTCCCGAGCTTTATTTTGATGTAATGCCACAAGTTTTCTATGGGGTCTAGAAACTTTGGTGGCCAGTTCTCCAAGCACCTAATGCTGTTCTGGGAGTGCCATTCTTTCTTTATCTTGGTCCGTTGGCATGTGACACAATCATCTTGGTACCAGAACTCATCTTCATACCCTAGCAAATGAGCTGATAATATGGCACAATTGCTCAAAATGTCAATCTAAAACC